>NW_026593286.1:27456117-27488183 GCF_907164565.1 Psammomys obesus | reverse complement strand
AAGGAAGGAAGGAAGGAAGGAAGGAAGGAAGGAAGGAAGGAAGGAAGAAAGAAAGAAAGGAAGAAAGGAAGAAAGGAAGAAAGGAAAGGAATGAAAAAGCCTAAAACTGAGGGCTGGAGAGATGGTTCAGTAGTTAGGAACACTGGTTGTTCTTCCAAAGGACACGGGTTCAATACTCAGCACCCACAT
Organism: Psammomys obesus; assembly: GCF_907164565.1. NCBI lineage: Eukaryota > Metazoa > Chordata > Mammalia > Rodentia > Muridae > Psammomys > Psammomys obesus. The sequence goes on along the minus strand of NW_026593286.1, from coordinate 27,487,994 downwards.
GGCACCTCACTACTGTCTGTGATACCAGTTCCAGGGGATCTGACATACTCACACAGACATACATGCAGGCAGAACACCAATGTACATAAAATAAAAATAAATTATATAAAAAAAAGAAAGCTGGGCTGGAGAAATGGCTCAGTGGTTAAGAGCACTGACTGTTCTTCCAGAGGTTCTGAGTTCAATTCCCAGCACCCACATGGTGGCTCATGACCATCTGTAATGGAATCTGATTCCCTGTTCTGGTGTGTGTGAAAAACCAGAACATTCATATACATAAGAAAGAAAGCCAAGGAGGTAGGACAGAATCAATCTGTTAGGAATTTTCCTCTCTTCTAGTATCACTACAACTAACACTTTTTAGGAATCACCTAAAATATCATTTCCATATATAAAACAAAATCACCTATTTTTAAAGTTCTTATTAAATGAAGATTAAATTACTTACCTCTTTCGAATTCTCGCATTAAATAGTGGTGCCTCAAAGCGTGGATTTGTACCAACTAGGAGAACAACATCTGCCTCTTCCACACCAGCAATTGTAGTATTGAGAAGATAATTGGAACGTAAATCTGTGCTAAAAATACAATATATAACTCAAGTTCGAGAAGAAAACCAAACAATAAGCACATAGAACTCGGCAAGTAAACTTAGTACATGCTAAAGTACATACATAAAGTTAACACATGTCTCACAAAATTTTTCATAAAGTATATCTACCTTTTGCTTTGTTTATGAGACAAGGCCTCACTTTACAGCTCAAGCTGGCTTTCTACTTTCATGCTGCTTGGTTTTGACTCATATGAACTTGAGCAGTCCTCCTCTCAGCCCTCCCAAGTGCTCAAGATTACTGTTAGGACCAATGAAATGAAAATGCACACAACAGATTTTATATGAAAGAGGTTTATTAGATGGAGATGGAGATGGAGAGAAAGAGAAAGCAAGATATGGCAGGGGGAAGAGGGGAGGGCACCCTGACAGAGAAAGGGGAGAGAACAAGAGAGTAAGAAACCAAGAAGGCAAGAGGGCAAGAGAGCACGAGAGTGACAAAGTGGTGGGTTGATCCTTTTAAGGGAAAACTTAACTTTGCCTGCCAGGTGTGGTTGTTACCTGGTGGGCAACACATGATGACATCATAGGTTGTGTTAGGACCAATGAAATGATGATGCACACAACAGCTTTTATATGAAAGAGGTTAATTAGATAGAGATGAAGAGAGAGAGAAGGAGAAGGCGAGACATGATGGGGGAAGGTAGGGGGCACCCCACCAGAGAAAGGGAAGAGAGCAGGAGAGAGTAAGAGAGCAAGAGGGCAAGAGAGCAACAAAGTGGCAGGTTGATCCTTTAAAGGAGCAACTTAACCATGCCTGGCCAGGTGTGGCTACCTGGCAGGCAACACATGATGATATCATAGGTTGCTAAGCAACCCAGAAGCAGGCTGCCTAAATACTAACAATTACCCCATGAGCCACTAAGCCAGGCAGGTATGTCTAAATAAAATCAAACTTAAAATAATTAAAAAAAAATTTTTAATTTATTTATTCACTTTACATCCCAATTGTAGGCCTCTCCCTCCACTCCTCCCCTTAAAATACTTATAATGACTATATTCTATGCTTTAGCTTTAGCTTTAGGTTCATTTCCTGAAGTCTTAGCATGTATTAACTGCACATGATAGGTATAGAATCCCATTTTCACACATGTGTAAAGCATAATGTGATCATATTCACTGTCCATTACCCTCTCAGGTTCCCCTCCCATTCCTTCCTGCTCATGTACCTCTTCTCAAACATGCCCCTTTCTACTTTCATGCTGTTTGGTTTTGACTTACATGTGAAAGTACAGTGATATGTTGGAGAAGCAGAGTGTGTCGGAAATTGAACACTGATGCTACAGATATGGTTGGTTGTTTTTGATATTTCGAGACAGGATTTTTCTGTGTAGCTTTGGCTGTCCTAGACTCAATTTGTTGACCAGGTTGGCCTCAAACTCACAGTGATCTGTCTGTCTCTGCCTACCTGAGCGCTGGGATCACAGGTGTGTACCACCATGCCCAGCTTCAGATGTGTTTGTTTTACATAAATAAATGCCGCTGAGTATAGTAGCACTCATCTTTAATCCAAGCACTGCAAGTTAAAGACAGAAAGTTCCTCTGCTACAAAGAGTTCAAGACCAGCGTGAGCTACATGAGATTCAAAACACAAAAGAAAACCCAAAACAGAACCTGAAGTACAGCTTATTGTCTCTCACCCAGCTCCTATGGTGGGGAAGATCTCTTCAGTGCATAAGTTGTCAGAGTCGACTTTATTGAGCAAATCCTTCAGAGCTACTAAGGCTTCGGCATCCACCAAGCCACCTGCAATTGCTGCCACAGCCTTGCCTTGGAAGCTCTGTAACTAGAAGCAGAGAAAAGGGCGTCACTAAGAAACCTACAGTGAGCAAAGACCATCATTTTCAGAAAATAAAACAAGTCATTTTCAAGTCACCAGAGTAATAAGCATCGGGAAGCATCAGCTCTCTCTCCTAGATAAGTGTAGCTCCCACCCCGCATCAAAGATTCTCTTCACAGAAAGTCGGAAGACAGAGCACCCTGGACACAAGGCAGACAGCACCAGATCCATGGGGACCCTAGCCACAACAGACACATCTACATCATGGCTCCCACATCTACAGCTCAGGGACCACCATGGAAGAGAAGGCAGGCAGATTCTAAGAGCCAGAGTACCAGGAAGTCTGCTGTGAAGCAGCCTCTCCTAGAAATGGCTGCATAAGCAAGACCTGGATAATTTCAATACCAACAGACATTTTAACATGGAAGGGACAAAGTCTTATCTCTTGACAAAGCACTATAGGCAACTACTGCCTGCTGGGAGACAAAAGAACTAGCTTCCCTCAAGAATGAACCCTCTTATTGGTTGTCCAGTAAAGAGCAGTCAGACTTGAAATCATATATACACAAACAACAAAAATAAACTCAGCATGTTCTATGTGTATCTGTTATATACACACAGGTATGTACGTAACAACTATAATCAAACAAACAGTGTCTCCCAGACACAACAGGACTGACACACATATGATATCAGGGACCGAAGCAGGTACAAGAGCTGCACAGGTTCAAGGCAGATGTGGGTCACTGCACTGAGAGGGAGAAGTGGACACAGCCCACTCTTAACCAAGAAGCTATTGGCATTTGAAAAGGGAAAAATCACTAGCAGAGGGAAAATCAATTTTCTCCAGGAGAGTTTCACTAAGTGTATTAACCACACTTTAGGGCAGGGCCCACGCCCATGAGTAGGTGGCCGACGCAAAACAAATCTAATGGTATTTTTATGCTCTCTTCTCTTCGTTTTGCTGTTTTGGCATTTGTTGGCTTATTTGTCTTTTGCTTATTTGTCTTTTGTTTATTTGTTTTGATTTTCATTTTGTAAGCTTGTTTGTTTTTTCGATAGTTTCTCTGTCTAACAGAGCCCTGGCTATCTTAGACTCACTTGGTAGACCAGGCTGGCCTTGAACTCACAGAGATCCACCTGCCTCTGCCTCCTGAGTGATTTTGCAGGTTTTTTTTTTTTTCCTTCTTGGATTTTGTCTTTTTTGAAAGAGAGAAAAAAGAAGAACAAAAAACTGGGTAGGTAGGGAGGTGATTATCTGGACGGAACTGGGTGAGTGAAACAAATGAAATATATATAAATAAAACAAATATAAAAATATATTGAAATGAGCCCGGCGGTGCTTGCACACACTTAATTCCAGCACTTGAGAGGCAGAGACATGCAGATCTCTGTGAGTCAAAGGCCACCCTGGTCTACAGAGTGAGTTCCAGAACAGGGCAGCCAAGGCTACACAGTGAAACCTCGTCTCAAAAAACCAAATATAAATATATATATATATATAATTTTTCATAATATATAATTTTTTTCAATAAAAAAAGAAAGAGGGGAATGAGAGAGAGAATAAGAGATATTCAAAAAGGGTAACTGGGAGGACTTGGAAAGAGAAAATAAGGTATTTAATTCCATTTCAATTAAAACATGAAAAAAGCAAATATAAAACATAATAAGTTTAAAAGACTGCCAAAAATATTAGCAAATGACAGAATTTTAACTCCTTTCCTTTTTCTAGTGAATCAAATTAATTAGTACATGATTATTAAAATAAGTTATGAGCTTCAAAATTAATACTCACACAGTCAAGGAATTTAGTATATTTTTGGTTTAAATGAAATGCACCATTTAATTATATTTATTTCTAATAAATTTACTTCTAGGAGTTTGTCACTGAAACAGATTATGAGCTTTATATACTTTTTCTTGGTATAGTTTTAAAGCTGAACTATACACATTCTAAAGTGTTCCCATACTTTAAGAATAATTATAATTTTCTTTGCCAAATTCATCAATAAAACACATTGAACAATTCACAAAGCAAAAAAACAGTAATCCACATCTGACTAAAAGGCTTTGGTGTTCATTCAGTCTAAACTGAGCCACAGCAGTGGTGTCATGGAGCCAAGGCATGTGACTCTAGCTTTGCTGGAAGCTGTGTATTTTGTCTTTAGGAACAAAGGAACTTCAGTATGAGCTCTGAAGACGGAAAATCATGGAGTCATAGGCACCTTAAATGCAACCTCTTCTGAAGTATCTGCCATTCCCTCTAGGCTTTTGCTCTTTGTCTACGAGGTCTTTCATCTGGGAACTTTTGTTCTATTCTTTTCCCTTTTATCAGCTGCTGGAAATTGAACCCAGAGCTTTGCACACGCTAAGCACACTCAATACAAGTGAGTTCCACCCTGTCTCCTTTACCTTTGCTCTGGCAAGCTCGTATTCACTCCTGGGGTTTGTTCTAGAATCACTTTCTTTGGGAAGGCATCTTGATACCGTAATTTTGGTTAGGCGCCCCACACCCCGTATGTGTTTTCTCTGATATCAGTCCTGGTAAAACAATAATCAGGCCTCTTTCAATAGCGTAACAGGGCGGAAGGCAGAGATCATGTGTCGGTGATCTAAGGTTACATTCTAGTATGTACCTAGCATAGTATCTGAGACATGGCTCTCAAAATGTCAAATAGAGACAAATTATAATCCTGGCAAGAAAGGAGAAAAGAATGGATGCAGTGGCGCGTGCCTTTAATACCAGCACTCAGAAGGCAAAGGCAAGCAGACCTCTGAATTTAAAGGAAGCCTGTTTTATATGGTGAGTTCTAAGTCAGCCAGAGCTACACAATAAAACCCCTGTCTAAAACAATTAAAAGGAAGAAAGGAAGAAATATGCCTGGTCTTTATGGCAAAGTTGTTTCTTGGAAACAACGCACTATTTATTCTACATTTCAATGTTTACCATTCCAGCTACACGCGACAGCGCATCTTCCCAGGAGGTGTAAGTTAAAAGCCCTTTTTCATTTCTGACCATTGGCTCAGTAAGTCTTTGGCGTTTTAGTCCATCGTAGGCAAATCTAGATAAAAGAAATCACACAAAATGTAGAATATTGCTAAGGAGCAACCATAATTTCCAAGTTTAAGAACTATTAAAAAAAAGTTATTTAAATAGAAGATTACCTAAAGTGTCAAACAAAATGGTGGTGATACGTAGATCTGCCTTAGCTGGGCATGGTGGTGTACACACCTTTAATGCATCCAGCACTCAGGCAAAGGCAGGAAGATCTGAGTCTCAGGCCAGCCTAGTCTATGGAGTGAGTTCCAAGAAGCCAAGGGTTACACAGACAAACATTGCCTTAAAAGGAAAAAAAAAATCTCCCTTTGTTTCCCCACATAGTGGAGACTGAACCCAGGGCCTTGAATGGATTAGGCAAGTGTTCTACAATTATCTACATGCCCAACCCCTTTGTATTTTTATTTTGACACAAGGTCTAAGTCTCCCAAGTTGGCTATGAATTTCAGATCCTCCTGTTTCCGCCTCCAAGTAGGTTAGACCACAGTTTGTGCCACCATGCCCAGCATTTATAGCTGTTAATATTGATTTTTTTTCCCCATTCTCTTTATAAAAATCAGATTTTCAATAGTTTATATCATTTTGTAACATAAAAATGTTCTTTTTAAATTACCACAAGGGCTGGAGAGATGGCTCAGTGGCAAAGAGCACTTGTTTTTGCAGAGAAACTGAGTTCAATTCCTAACACCCACATGTTGGCTCACAACTGTCCATAACACTGTGGTACACAGACATCCATAAGAGCAAAACAGTCATATATGTAAATCTTAAAAAATGACCACAAATGTCTATATCAACTGCAAAAACTAAGAAAATACCTGGTTTTATCAGATATCCATTCTTCATTTATATCTTCATGCATTCGTGGCAAAATCCTCATCACCTCTCCAGTTCTTGTGCTCACCACTATGTTACTTCCCACCGCGTCCATCACATCAATGGACTCTGTCTTTCTGAGAAAACACACACACACTTAGCATGCCAGTCCTAAGAGAAGAAGAGCTCTCTTACTTAGTTACTTCCCCACCAGTCTTTTTTCTTGGCATTTTGAGACAGTTCTCCTAAGCCCAGGCTGGCCTCAAACACTCCAGGTAATAGATGACTTTGAACTGACCCTCCGCATCCTGAGTGTTGGGGTTATAGACATGTACTACCAGACCCACCTCCCTTTCTAAATCTCTAAAAATAGTGGAACTCAGAAGAATAGCAATGAATAGCAAAAAGAAGGCACTTCCATATTAACTATATTATTTGACAGGCCAACAGGAAGGAAATGCAACTAACTAGTTCTGGGCTGCTGGTAGTCAAAGACACCAACAAATCAATCATTCCAGAAAGTACAAACAAAGCTCAACAAAACCGATAAAAATAAAAATTTTCCCAATACCAGGTTATCATGTACACAATAAAAGGTAAGAAGCTTTAGTGCATCAAAACTCCTCTGTGGGGCTGAAGAGATGCTTTCCCTGTTAAGAGCACTGACTGCTCTTGCAGAGATCCTGAGTCAGGATCCCAGCACCCACAGGGCAGCTCACCACTGTCCAACTCCAACTTCAAAGGATTCAATGCCCACTTCTGGCTTCTTCAGACATCTGCATGCACACAGGGTTCATACCTAACACAGACCCACATTTACAAACAAAATAAATCTAAAAACAAGCCCTGTTGTGTGGGGTTGAAGGATAGTCTAGTAGATAGAGTGTTAGCTATGCAAGTATGAGGACCAGAATTCAGATTCCTAATACCCACATAATAGCCAGGAGGACATGGCAGTCTAGTACTCTACAGACAGTGACAGGCGTTGGGAGTGGAGGATGGAGGGCTGGGTCAGAGAACAGGAAAACTGGCTAGTCAGAGTAAGAGACGCCAAATGGCAAGCTTCAGGCTCAGCAAGAACTGCTGCCTTAGTAAATTAAATGAAGGGAGAGTCAGGAGACACCTCATGTCAACATCTGGTCTCCACACATGACATGCACACACATACCTGACTACCCTAAAAATATTTAATGGCTGGGTGTGAGGAGCAACAGAACATAATCCCAACATTTCAGAGGCAGGGGCAGGTGGATTTTCTGTGAGTTCAAGGCTACCCTGATCTACACCACAAGTTCCAGGACAGCTAGGGCTATGTGGAGAGACACTGTCTCAAGAGAACAAAACCAAAAAAATCGGATTCAACATGTAACAAGGCAGGTGCAATGGTGCACACCTTTGATCCTAGCACTTAGGGAAGCAGAGGCAGGCAGATCTCTGTGTGTTCGAGGCCAGCCTGGTCTTTTTACTAAGGGAGTCTAGGACAGCCAAGGTTACACAGAGAAACCCTGTCTTGAAATAAAAAATGTGTCATGGTCAGGCTTGATTATGCTGCTATCCCTCCCCTCATTAAAGGCTGTGTAAAAATGCTGGATGTGATGGTGCACGCTTGTGCTCCCAGTGCTGGAGACAAAGGGACTCTTGCTAGCCAGTCCTGCCTAATGGCAACCAACAAGAGACCCTGTTCAAATAAAATAGATCCTGTTCCAGAGGATAATGCCAAAGGTTGTCTCTGTCCTCCAAATACAGCTGCATAACCATCCTCGGGCCCCTACGCACCTGACACACACAGAATAAATCTTTTTAAAACAAGTTGGTCAAAGTGCAAGATAAATACCTTGTTTCCCAAGGCCGGGCAGTAAAGGCATAAGGTTTAGAGGTCAGAGCCCCTACAGGGCAGATATCAATGACATTCCCAGACAATTCAGACATGAACATTTTTTCAATGTATGTGCCAACTTGCATGTCATTTCCTCTGCCTGTTGTTCCCAAATCATCTACTCCTGCAATCTCACTTGCAAACCTAAAAGAATAAAAATGTGTTATCTAGCAAACAGTATTTCCTTTCCTTTTCATAATCACAAAGACAATGACTTTCAAAACATTAAAAAGGCATTAGTATATTTTCAATAATAAGCAGACTCAGCAAATAAAACTTTGCTGTAACTGATGGAACTGTAACTGCAACACAAATGGAAAATTGTACAAATCACATGTATATAGCTCAGTTAAGTTATAACACAATACTAGATTTAAAGTTTTAAATTCAACTGAAATTGGCATTGACTAAAAACAAAATAACATTTTATCAGAATATACGAAAAAAAAAACCACCAAAATTAAGCAAAGTCTAACTTGTTCCCACAAAATAAAGGCTATCATTTCCAGTGTTGTTATTTGATGAAACTATATGAATATTAAGTTATACTTAATACTGTTAGGTTTCGAACCTGGGACAAACGGCTAACTGAAGTTCCTATTTAACATCTCAAGGCCGCCAGGTTCTCCAAGCATCCTGCAGTCCCTGTGTAGCTGGCATACCCTGTCCCTACCCTAAACTTCTAAAGACCAGGTGCTGGGCTGCCCTTCCCCCAGGTGACCTTTCCTATATAATCCAGCCATTTTGCTACGCTGATCTGTTTTTGGCTCTTTTCGTATACCATTTACCCTCCTGGCCTTTTTGTCTGGCTCTCCTCTGCCCCTCTCCTACATAACCCAGCTCAGAGTCTTGTTCACTCTGGACTCTCCCAGATGTCTCTGCCTCTGATATGTTCTCCCTTTTATCTACAATAAACCTTCTCCTCCACTATTCCCAGGACCAGTCACATCTTTTCCTCTTTTCATTCAAGTACCCAGGGATATTCCAGAAGAGAAACACTACCTGATGCACCGGGTACACTGTATGCATCTAGTCATGATGGTTTTTACCAGTGGCCCAATGTTCTTGTCCTCCACAGCACGTTTCCCCTCCAGAAATCGGCTCCTATCACTTCCAAACATCATGGATTGGTCCTTAAGAGGATTACCAGACAGTCAATCTAATGCTGCTAATGAAATTAAAATGAGCCAATAAAAATCATTTACAGAATTATTCTAGATACCTGCAGATCACATTCACCTCCCTGGTCACATATAGGACAGTCCAATGGGTGATTTGCTAATAAGAACTCCATCACACCTTCTCTGTATGAAAAATCAAATATATAAAGCAACATAAGCAGCTGCCACTAAAAAATGGTAACCTATAGGCTAGCTCAATAACCTTCATAGACATTTTTTAATACAGTTAACATAAATTTTACACTTACTTCCAGATATGCCATCATATTAGCACTGAGGTAGTATTAAACAATTTGAACATGTTCATAAGAGTTTAAACTAAAATATTGATCTTAGGAAATTATGACTTTCCAGAGCTTTGTTTATTCACTTATGTATTTATTTTCAGACAGGGTCTCATGAAGCCCAGCTGGCTTCCAACTCAAAATGTGGCCAAGGATGTCCTTGCTTTCTGATTTTCCTGCCTACCCCTTTGCAGTGATGGGATCACAAGCATATGCCACCATTGTCAACTTTTTTTTTTTTTTTAAGCCATCTCCCTGTTGATGAAACTATAGGCATGTGCTGTCATGTTCATCTTTTTTAAATTATGACTTTTGGGCTGGAGAGATGGCTCAGCGGTTAAGAGCACTAGCTGCTCTTCCAGACGACCTGGGTTTAAGTCCCAGTACCTACATGGCAGCTCAAAACTGTAACTCCAGTTCCAGGGAATCCAACCCCCCCCCCCACCATACACACACAAAAACATACATGCAGGTAAAACAACAATGTACATAAGATAAAAGTAAATCAATCATTTTTTTAAATTATGACTTTTAACAATTCAGAACTCCCAAACATTGCTGGAGATAGGCTGTACCTTGGCTGGTAGAATGCTTACCCAGCATGCATGAAGCACTGGCTTCAGTCCCCACCACTTGTAATCCTAGTAATTAGGAAGAGGACCAGACTCTCAAGGTCCTCTTCAGCACCAGTGTGAAAGCAGCCTGGACTGCATGGGATCACCTCCACAAATAAATTGTTTTACATTGCTGAAAGGTTCTCAGAAAATATCTACATTAATTCAAAATACAAACAAGGCTAGGACTTGCATGTGGCAAGTTTAATCTACAGCCTCACATTCACACACTGAGCACTAGAGCAAACACTAACATGTCACCAACTAATGCTCAGCTCCGTAAGTCCTGGGTGCTACTCATCTCGAGTTGAGTTTTCCACGCGGATACAATTCCAGGCAATGCCTCGAATACCTGAGCCAACCTCCTCTACTGTGTATTCATTTCTGCTCATCTTCAAAGTCGGACTCTAAATTCCTCATTTACGTCGGCATAAACAGTACCTGACAAGAAATCTACAGTAGAAACACCAAAGTACCTGGCTTTCTTCGTTTTTTCCGAGTTTGTCAGGATATTCCAGCCCTTCATAACAGGCATAGCACAAGCAGCTACAACCTAGAATTTCAATGAAGAAATTCATGTTTGTATTTATTTATAAACAAACCGACACATAAAATATTAAAAACAAACAAAACCCTGGGGTACATGATGAGCTGCAGAGCAGCCGGAGATCTGTCTCATATATTAAACAAAGATTACCTTTCAAAACAGAATTTTGTTTTCAGCTAGGTTTAGTGGTAAATGCCTGTAATCTCAGCACTTGGGAGGTAGAGACTGCAAGTCTGGGGCTAGTCTGGTCTAGCCAGGGGTTATTTATAGTGATATCTTTTCTAAAAATCAAACAAACAAAAACATTTTTTTCAGATTTTTTTATAACCAGTAGTAGGATAATCTGCCCCTTTGTGCTAATCCTAAAACAAATAAAATGTTATTGTAGTTTGTCCCCCAGAAGGTCCTGAACCAGAAGACTGGCTCCCAATCTACAGAGGCTTGTGAGAAGTAGTGTGAAAAGGGAGGCCTGTGGGATAAGTGAGAGTAACACTGGTCTCTCAGGAATGAGGTCTTGGAGTTGATCGGTCCCCACGAGAAGTGGGTTATTACCAATAAAGAAGGTGGCCCCTAACCAGTCTCTTCCTTTCCTCTTGTTTTATCATAAAACAACCAGAGGCCTGCCATATGTGATTGCTTGATTGGGGACTCCAAAATTATAAGCTAAATAAACATCTTCACTTCATAAAGTATCCAGTCTTGGATATTTTGTTATAGCAACCACAAAGAAACTAGGACATAATTGTCATTAAGGACATTTTATTAGTTAGAGCAATTCTTTATTCTGCTCCGAAATTGGTCTTTTTTTTTTTTTTTGACAGATTCTCTACCTGTCTGTTCCGATCTCTCTGTGTACACCAGGCTGGCCTCAAACTGAGAGATACACCTGCCTCTGTTTCCTAAGTGACTGGGAATAAAGGCATGGAACACTATGCCTGCCTTTAGCTTTTTAAATGTTTAAGATAAGGTCTCGTTATGTCGCCCTGGCTGACCTGAAACTCACTAGTCCAGGCCGGGCTCAAACTCAAAGACCCACCTGCGTCTGCTGCTGCATGCTGCTGTTAAAGGTGTGAACCCCCACATCCAACCTGATCGCCATTTTTGTGCTTTCAAAACTCAGGAATGGGCAGACAAATTGGCTCAGTGTATAAAGGAACTTACCAAGTCAACCCTGGAGCCTACATAAAAGGGGAGAGAGGTGATCTCGCAAAGTTATATCCTCTGATCTCCACATATGTTTTGTGACATATGCATGCATATCACACACATGTATGTTGTACAAATTAAAAAAGGCACTGTGGTCAATGCTTAACTCAGCAGTCAGGAGGCTGGAGGGTAAACGCACTTGCTGCCAAGCCTGACAGGAGACCTGAGTCCCATATCCAGGACCAACTTGGTGGAAGAAGAGAACTCACTCCTCTGACCTCCACACAAGCAGCAGTACCTACGAGAATGTATGTGTGCACCAGTGTGCACAGACACGCATGCATGGACACACACAGCACACTAATACACAGACTATATAGAACTGTTTTTTGCTTTTCGAGACAGGGTTTCTCTCTGTGATAGGCCTGACTATCCTGGCACTTACTCTGTGGATCGGGCTGGCCTCAAACTCAGAGGTCCACCTGCCTCTGCCTTCCCAGTGCTGGGCTTAAAGGTGTATGCCACCACCACCTGGCTTAAAATAAAAAATAAAATGAGTTTAACACTAGCCTATGCTACATGGTAAACTTAAAGTCAGCATGGATGGATTATGTTGAGCCTTTGTAAAAAAAAAAAAAAAAAAAAAAAAGGAAAAGAAAGAAAGAAACCAAGAACCAAGGGCCAGAGAGATCATTCAGGGGGTCAATCCTAGTTACCTGAGAGTTCAATCCCCAGGGACCACATGGTGGAAAGAAAGAACCAGACCCCTGTAAACTGTCCTCTGACCTCCACACATACAGACCAGCTCATACCCCACATCTCACCTCTACTAAATAAATACATACATCTTTGAAATTAAAAAAAAAAAATTTAATTAAAAAACAAAAACCAGGAAAGGAGCCTAGCATTAAGGGACATGGCTCAATAGATAAAGTGCTTGCTCTGTAAGCCTAAGAAGCATGAGGATGTAAGTTTGATCCCCCAAACCCAGACAAATAAGCTGGACAAAGTGGGGCATGCTTGTAAGCTCAGCACTGGGGAGGCAAAGACAGGCGCATCCCTGGAGCATGCCCAGTCTAACCTAACCAGAAAGACCTGCCTCTAAAAACCAAAATGGAGAATCCTCGAGGAGTGATACTTGAGGTGGTCACTTGGCCTCCACATACAGGTACATGTGTGCGCATGCACTCGTGCGCACACACACACACACACACACACACACACACCAAACCTTCCTTCTATTTGTAGGCACAGCTGAGTGACAGCCGTATACACCAAACTGCAATAACATAAGGTGAACTTCTTGTCTACAACGCTTTGTCAAGTGAAAATGGAGCAGCATAAGCACATCTATACACTACTCGCTCATCAAGTGTCTTGGAATTGTGTCTTAACATTCTGAAAGCTTAGCGGGGCGAGGTGGTGTACATCTTTGATCCCAGCACTCAGGAAACAGAGGCACGTAGATCTCTGAGTTCAAGGCCAGCCTGGTCTACAGAGTGAGTTACAGGACAGCCAAAGTTACACAGGGAAACCCTATCTCAAAAAACCAAAAAGAAAAAAAAAAAAAAAAAAGATGCAGAAAGCTTAAGAAACCACCTTGAATTCTTAGGCTTGCTATATGGCATTTATGTTTATACAATACTTTCCTCAATGTATTTAATGAGTCACCTATATAAAAAAATACTGAATTTATAGCAGTATTGATTTTAAATAAAGTTTGTTATAAGATTTAAAGCCTTATCTTTCCTACAGCATGATAGGGAATTCAAGGTGTCACATACCTTTGGGGCTTTCTCAATTTCCACCAGGCACATCCTGCAATTTCCAGCAACAGACAACCTCTCATGGTAACAGAATCGAGGGATCTGCATGCCAACCTTCTCACAAGCCTAGAAGACAAAACTTTGCTTTAGTAACTCCACTTCGCTCTTGTGCTCACTGAAATAATGGAGGGGAGGTATCTTTTATTGTTTTTATCCCTAAATACCCACTCCTATGTAAGTTCCTGTGGTGGTTTGAATAGGAATGGCCCGCACAGACTCGTGTGTGAATGCTGGGCCTATCTAGGGAGTGGTGCTATTAAGAGGAATGGCCTTGCTAGAGGAAGTGTGTCACTGTGGAGGTGGGCTCTGAGGTCGCCTATGCTAAAGCTATGTCTAATGACACACTCTCCTTGCTGCCTGTGGATCAAGATGTAGAACTCTCCCTTCCTTCTCTAGCACCATGTCTGCCTGTGAGCTGCCATGTTTCCCATCATGACGGTAGTGGACTAACCCTCTGAACTGTAAGCCAGCTCCAATGAAATGTTGTCTCTTTCTTTCTTCTTTTTGAGACAGGTTTTCTCCGTATAGCTCTGACTGTCCCGGAACTCACTCTGCAGACCAGACTGCCCTTGAACTCATAAAGCTCTACCTGCCTCTGCCCGCCAAGTGCTGGGATCAAAGGTGTACACCACCTTTGATGGTGCCCAGCTCAACGTTGTCCTTTATAAGAGTAGCCCATGGTCATGGTGTTTCTTCACAGCAAGGAAACACTAACAGTTCCTCAAGAGATTTTACTCTTTGCTCTTGATCCTAGACCTGGCAGCTCTGAAGCTGCCTCAAAGGACATAAATCCCTCAAAATCCCTTCAAGTTATATGTAAAAATCAGGTAAGTATTAGAGTCTGTGCTGAGTCTTCTCCCCGCTATCTGAGTGGTCCACTGTCCCAGACGTTTCCCTGTCAAGCTGCCCAGCGGCTTCACTCCTGGACTGCCCTTTGTTGAGGCACCCTGCTCTTCTGAGACGCAGACTCACCTCATATCTTTCAGCTGGCTATGATTTAGTTTTACTTCTAATATCTCTATCATTTCCTATGTGTCCAAAATGTGGTCCATTGTACCTTGAAAATATTTTTTGCTAATATTCAGTGCTTACATGTCTGTCTACGCCTACTACAGTCCAGAAAAGAAAACAAAACAAAAAAAGCCTAAAAAAAAAACACTTAGTTCTGTGAGAACCTACAGATAGAAATAAAAAACAACAACAACAAAAACCCATTTAGCTCTGTAACCTACAAACAGAATAACTCATCACCTCTCATGACCAAACATGTTATTTCTGGAGAAATTCAGAAAAATGACATACTATCCTTCATTTACCTGCCTTGTGGGACACAGTCTTAAAACTATTACTGAAAACAGAAAGGTATAGGAAAATGAAAAGCAACAAGAGTGGGTCGCTCGGTACTAGAACAGAGAGCCCCTGGTTGGTGAGAGTGCACAAGCTACTGGCAGGACACAAGCAAACCAAAGTTCCCTTTTCTTTCTTTCTTTCTTTTTTTTTTAAGATTTATTTATTTATTATTTATACAGTATTCTGCCTGTAGGCCAGAAGAGGTCACCAGATCTCACTATAGATGGCTATGAGCCACCATGTGGTTTGCTGGGAATTGAACTCAGTACCTTTGGAAGAGCAGCCAGTGCTCTTAACCTCTGAGCCTCCAGGCCCCAAAAGTTCCCTTTTCACAATCTTAATCATTGTTACTATTTCTGTAATGTCGAATTTCTTAATGGATCCCACTGGAAGACAGAAATGAAACAAAAGAGCCACTACAGTTCCCCAGGGGTGCTAAACATGTATTATTCACTCTCCAACAGCAGGAGTGAAAATCAACCCATTTCCATGATATTGCTATCTCATGTTTACAAAAACAAAACAAAACAAAACAAAAAGACAACTAAACAGTATATAGGGAATAATTATTTCTAAACAAAAAGCAGAGAATACACAGAGTCACAAAAATAATTACCTGTAAGACAGTGGTTCCTGGTTCCACCATAACAGACAGACCATCAACAAATACTTCAATCAAGTTACTTGCTGCTGTGCCAGTTGTTCGAACTGCTCATCAAAACGATAAGGTAAGAAACAAATTAACAGTTGAGTTTATTACAGCAGAGGCTAATGGATTAACCACACATACAAATTTTCATTTTGTAACTAGTCCTCTTTCTCTAGATGCAATTTTTTGTTTGTTTGTTTGTTTTGAGACAGGGTTTCCCTGTATAGACCTGGCTGTCCTGGAACTTGCTCTGTAAACCAGGCTGGCTTCCAACTCTGAGATCCACTTGCCTCTGCCTCCTGAGTGTTCTGATCAAAGGTGGGCGCCACCACTGCCTGCCTAAGGTGTAAATTTTTAAAATACTAAACCAGCATAAAAGCTTTTTCAATTCAGGCTTGGTTTTGTTTTGTTTTGTTACAGGGACGCTCAAAAATACTCATGAATATACAACAAAAACAAAAACTTACCATATCCTTTAGGAGACTTAGAAAGGCCTAGCAAGGCCCTTTTTACAGGTATCCTTAACATGATGGCTAAAAACAAAACAAAGATGAGTTACTGTAGAGAAAAAAGAGCCACCTAATTATAAAGCCACCTAATTATAAAGTCTGTTATGATTTTATGGTTTCACATACATTATTCTAAAAAATTCAGAAGTCTGATGTTTTCCCACAAGTTTTACATATAATATTCAGTCCCAGAGACATTAGCTTATATAATGTAGCTTATACAAAGAGTTAAGAAGTAGTTAGTATGCAGTAGGCTTCGGGTCCTTGCACAGGTAAGGGCTTTACAACCGAGCTACATCTCCAGCTCTAAATTTGGGCATTATAATGCAAAGTTAAGAACAGTTTTGATATAGGCAGAAGTGATGATAGCTTGGAATATAGCTCAGTTGGTGCAAGAGTATTTGCGTAGCATTCGGGAAGTCCTAGGTTCTGACCCCAGCATAGCATAAACTGGATTATATGCCTGTAATTTTAGAAGTTAGGTGGTGGTGGAAGGGGGATTAGAAGTTTAATATCATCTTCTGCTACATAGCAAGTTTGAAGTCAGACAAAGATATATGAAACACTGTCTCAAAAGAAAAATAATTAAGAATAAAGTAAAATTACAAAAATAATTTTGTCATTAATAGCGACCTAAAATTAGTAAAATACCTTTCTCTGTTCATTTTCTACTAGTATGTTGGGAATTTTGTTTTGGTGAGGCAGGGTCTTATTAGTCTTGGCTAGTCTTGAAGCAATTCTCCTGCTTTTGATTCCTGGGTGCTACTACAACTGGCTCCAACATGTACTCTCTCACGATCGTTGAATTGAATAGGATCCTAGGCTCCGAGGTAGATCAGTAGTCAAAGCCTTGGATGCAATGGTCCTTGAGGACCATTGTTCTCTCACAGACCTGCAATATTCATTGTGTATCTTCCTACTTTCAGTACCAATTCCCAAGAGCTGGTAAAAATAAGCTTTAAAACAATGGTCCTCCATTGGACCGGGTGTTCCAGGCCTGTAATCTCAGTTACTTGGGACACCAGGCAGCAGACTCACATGTTCCAGACCTGCCTAGACCTTGAGTGAGTTCAATGCCAACCTGGATAACTTGGTGAGACCCTGTCTCAGAAATGGAAAGGTGTCTGAAGAAGCTCAGCAGTTTAAGAGCACCTGTTGCTCTTGCAGACGACCTGGGTTTAGTTCCCAGCACCCACATGACGGTTCCCAACCATCCATAACTACAGTTATGATCCTCTTTTGATCTCTGCAGGCACCAGCGCACACACAGTGCACATATACACAAGCAGGCAAAACACTCAAATACAGAAAAGAAAATAAGCGGGGCATGGTGGTACACACCTTTAATCACAGTACCAGGGAGACAGAGGTAGGCGGATATATGAGTTCAAGGCCAGCCTGGTATATAGAGTGAGTTCTAGAACAGCAAGGGCTATACAGAGAAATCGTGTCTCTTTAAAAAAAATTTTAAGTGAAAGTGAAGTAAGGGAAAGAAATGTAGCTCAGTGATACCATGTGTGTGATGGCCCTAGGTTCAATAATCAAGTCTGCAAAAAAAAAAAAAAAAAAAAAAAAAAGGCTAGTCTAGGGGATCTGACAGCATCGTCTTGCCTCTGTCACTACCAGGCACACACACTGTACATAGACATGAATATAACTAAGACATAAATAAATAAGTAAAATGTTTTAAAAATTAAAAATAAAAGAGTGGTTCTCATTTGTCCCACAGGGAGTGAGGGAGCTTATTAATTATTAATGTCTGGAGACACCATTACCACAGTGGGAAGGAGTATGCTGGCATGTAGTGGGTAGAGAGCAGGGTGCTATTAAAAATCCTATATTGCACGGGGCAGTCCTTTACAATAAAAATTCTCCAAAGTAACAAATAAATCCTAAAAAAATTATCCAAAGTATTAACAGTGTTAAAGTTGAGAAACTATGCTCTAAAAGGTTTGCACCTGGAACCTAAGTACATTAGAGCGTAAGTTCAAGGTCAGGCAAGACTACATAGCAAGATACTGCCGAAAAATAAAAAAAATTAAAAGGTTGGATAGTTTACATAAATGTGGTTACTTAAAGCAGTGGTTCTCAACCTTCCTAATGCTGCAACCCTTTAATAATGCAGCAACTCATGTTGTAGTGACCCCCAACCATAATTTTTTTCATTGCTACTTCATAACTGTATTTTTGTTACTATTATGAATCATAATGTAAGTATTTTTGGAGATAAAGGATTGCCAAAGGGGTCTTGACCCACTGACTGAGAACCACTTAGTTTTAAGTACTGGACTTTCTGTTTGCTCAGTTAATCACACAGACTAAGCAGCCAGGTGGTGGGATTACAAATAGGTGGTCAGATAACTAGTTTTCTTTGTTTGTATTTGTTGTTTTTAACCTGTTAAAGACAGTAAGAAGAAAATTATGTGGTTAGAATGTATCAACATTAAAAAAATAGTAATAATTTTCAAAAGCGGTAGCAGTACTAATAGAAAATAGTGAAAAACCAAAACTATTTCCTTTTTAATAAAAAAAAAAGTATGCATATGTATTTTGCCTGCATGTATGTCTATTCACCATTTGCATGCCTGCTGCCCAGGGGGGTAGGAGAGAATGTCAGATCTCTTGGAACTGGAGTTGTAAACAGTTGCTGAGCTGTCATGTAATTTTGGGGAATCAAACCACAGCCACTGAGACATCTCTCCAGCCCCAAAGGTATAGCCTAGGCTGGTCTTGAACTCATGATCCTCCTGCCTCAATTTCTTCAGCATATCTTATGTGCTACCATAACTGGCTTTTAGCTATACAGAGACCAGGCTGGCCTGAAACTCACATCCATCAGCACTTAATCTCAAGTGCTGAGATTAAAGGTATACACTACCACTCCAGATCAAATAGAATCCTAAGCACTAAAGTCTGTAGTTATCATAGATGACCTATAGTTAAATTCATTAATTCATAATCCATTTTATTTCATTAATTCCTTAGTAACTATAATCTATAGTTTATTAAGATTTGTTTGTTTATTATGTATCAATGTAAACCTGCATGCTAGAAGAGGGCACTAAATCTCATTATAGACAGTGTGCCACCATACAGTTGCTAGGAATTGAACACAGGACCCCTGGAAGAGCAGCCAGTGCCCTTAACCTCTGAGCTATCTCTCTAGCCCCGTAATCTACAGTTTTCAATACTGAATTTGCAGACATCATGTTTTTATCCACTAGTTATTGGCTCTTTTCTTTCTTTCTTTCTTTTTTTTTTTTTCGAGACAGGGTTTCTCTGTGTATCCTTGGCAGTCCTGGACTGACTTTGCAGACTCGACTGGCCTCAAACTCACAGCCATTTGCCTGCCTCTGCCTCTCAGGGTGCTGGGATTACAGGCATGCGTGCATCACTGGACCCGGCTTAGTTATTGGCTCTTTATTTATAAAGCAGATCTACAATATTTCCTAGGGTGCTGTTACTAGGTCAATAATCGCCAATATGAAAACAGAGAAATAATTTGCAATAAAAACTGACTTAAACTTAATCAGTAATGGCCACTGAAAATCAGTTGTAAAGTGTTCTTCGTTTGTGGTCTTTTTCTTTACTAACAGCACACCATGTATATACTTTATTATTTTACTTACTAAACTTGGGCTGATCATGTAGCTTTGGTGGAAGACCACTTCCTTAGCCTGCACTGGACTGTATCCCTAGTACAGACAACAAACAAGCCCAAAACACTAAATTGATGAATTACCAATTTTGGAACCTACTAGACTAGAAGTTCCTTGACAAGAAATTGGGCTATTTCTCTTCTCTGAAGACTAGCATAGTTACCAAATAGCAAAAGCAAGTCACCAAATAGTCTTGCCACCATATTCTAGAATGAGTAGTACCTATCCCATTTAAAAACAAACCAACAAACAAAATGCATTCATGAGGCCAAGTATGGTGGCCCACCCCTGTAATTCCAGTACTGGAGAACCTGAAGCCTGTGAATCATGCATTAGAAGTAAGCCTGCAAAAAAAAAAAAAAAAAAAAAAAAAAAGAGACACCTCATCCCATAAAGACAAATAATAACACCTTCACTACATAGACAATCTGGGGATATCCTGTTTTATACAGTGCACGGTTCATTTTGTTTTGTTTTGTTTTGTTTTGTTTTGAGATAGAGCTCGTATACCCTCAGACTGGCCTCAAACTTGCTATGAAGGCAAGGATCAACCAGGGGCCCTCATCTTCATGGCCTCTACTTCCCAAGCTCGGGCCAGGACTGCAGACATGCATCACCATGTCCAGATCGGCATATAGCTGTCGTTTTTGTTGCTTACATACTTGGTGTGTGCTACCATTCACGCACAGGTGCATGTGAAGTCAGTTCTCTCCTTCCATCACGTGGGTCCTAGGGATCTAACTCTGGTTGTCAGGCTTGACCGCAAGCATCATTACCAACTGAGCTATCTCACCAGCCTGAATATGTGCTTCAGACTATCTACCAAACCGCAACAAAACTTAGTCAAGACGGGGGCGCAGCTCAGTAGAGTCTTACCACAGCACCCACGAAGTCCTGCGTCCAATCGTCTCTGCCTCCACAGTGCTGAATTATAGACATGCCCCACCACACCTGGCATCTCTCTAATATCTTAGCTGTGACTCACAGAAACAACTTTTCTAAAAGATGCTGATGCTCTGGCTTAGAACACCCAATTTAATGACGTAAAACTCGGTGGATATTGTCTGAGTGTGTGCACTTGTGGGCTCCTGTGTTCACAGTCCAGAAGAGTGGCGAATTCCCTGTTACAGCGACAGGCAGTTGTGAGCTTCCTGACTTGGAAAGTGGGAACCCAACTTGGATCCTCTCCGCATCTCTCCAGCCCCGACTGAGCTAACTTTTTGAAAAGTTTTTGTCAGTTTTCCCGTCATAATGGAATGCATAAAATACGACCAATGATCAATGAACTAGACAGTTTAAACATGCAGTAGTTAGGGCAGAGAGTTTCAAGACAGCAGCTAAATAATGATGGCTAACGTTCAAGTCACTTGTGACACTGGGAAATGAACCGCTCTTTCTGTGACAGGCCCATCTTCTGTTTTTCTCTGCAGAGAGGAAGCAGCTCGCAAGCCGGAGCTCCCAAAGGGCTCCTGATCTTCCTGCATCATGCTCCATCAGACCTGAAACCAAGGTCGGTAACCCTCACCTGCCGGTTCTCCCTGGTTCTGGAGGTGGCGGGGCAGGAGGAGGTACCCAGTCAAGGACAAGAGGAGAATGACTTGTCTGACCTAAAGGATCCAATCTGGCCAAGAAATAAAACACTTCCCGAAGCACTTCAACTTCCACAGCTAAACACGTCCTTACCTTTCCTCCGGAGCCTACCAGGCTGTTCTGATGACTTGTCCGGGTCCCCCTGACCCCTCAAAACCTGGCCGCTAAGTCAATATGGCGGTCACGGCTAACTCCGTCAGCCGGACCTGTAGGACGGAAAGCCAGGAGGGACCAAAAAGCCAGATTCGATAATTTCCCCGTTGGCCCTGTTCGGCAATTTCCGTCAGCGGAGACGGAGAGCCGGGAGGAAGCGGAGAGGACGACTTGAAGCTGCAGTTCCGCCGGAAGTAGCCGAGGCCTGGTGGCCGAGCGCTTTCGTTCAACTCCGGCTCTTCAAGGGGCGTTTCCCTTAGTTTCGAAATCCTTGGAGGTAGGCATTTTAAAATGCCTCTTTTATTAATTTCTTTCCAAACACAAGCGAGGGCCCGCGGACAACCCGTGGGCCGTTTAATTCGCAAGTCGCAGCTTTTCTGGAGGAACGAGAGGAGCAACGTACTTTGACCTTTAACCTCTAGCCGGTGCAGTGGAGGGAAACGCCTCCGTCTCTATATAAGGACTTTTCCGGGCGGCCGGGGCCCTTTTTTCCCTCAGCGCTGGCCGCGGGCTCCTGCCGCTCTTTCCCTCCGCCGCTGCCCGCCTCCCGGATCCAGCCGACGCCATGGGTTTCGGAGATCTGAAAACTCCCGCCGGCCTGCAGGTACTCAACGATTACCTGGCGGACAAGAGCTACATTGAGGGGTGAGTCGGGAGGCCGGGGGGACCCGGGGCCACGTGGCGCGGGGCTCGGGCAGGAGGGAAGCGGGTCGCCGGAGGCGAGGGGAAGCCGAGTTAGGTCTCCAGAGGCCCGGATGCCTCTGGAGCAGGGCCTCCGGGGGCGGCGGGGGTCGGGGGTGCAAGCGCAGTCGTTGAAATAATGCTTGGTTTACGTGTGGCTGCGTTCAACCGGTTCCTCCTCGTCTTTAAACCTGTGGCAAGGCAGGTTGGAAAGATGGTAGCCTTCGAGTTCTCCTAAAAGGGCCAGATAGTCTGGGCTTGCACAGATTCAGACAGATGTTGTTTGCACTTAGGATGAGAAGCAGTTTAGGTTAGCCCTGTTACAGCTCCCACTGGTTAGTTTGACGGATGTAGGGTTTGTCATTTACGAGCCGGTGTCTGTGTCTTTTCTTTTAAAGGTGTGTGCACTTGTTTTTGTGTCACCGGCAGGTACGTGCCATCGCAAGCAGATGTGGCGGTATTCGAGGCAGTGTCTGGTCCACCGCCTGCTGACCTGTGTCATGCCCTGCGTTGGTATAACCACATCAAGTCTTACGAGAAGGAAAAAGCCAGGTAAAAGTATCTTTGTTCATTAAGTCTCTGGCCATTCTTCTGAAACTTACCAACCTGGGTGGAAGTTTGGGGAGGCCAACTCCAGTTCACTAAGAATGGAAGTAAGCCTACTTAATGAAGTCTCAAACAGATGTGAATTCTGAAAAAGTTAACTATAGTGATTACTGGGTACAGTGTGTCCCGTGCTGCTAATGGCTGCTGAGTGAAAAGCCGGACATATGTAAAAGCTATTTACCTGGGATTGTACTAAAGGGCAAATAACCAGAAGAAATTAGGGGATATTAGGAAAGGAAGCTTTTGTATTTAGTCCAGAAAAGGCTGTGACGCCGACCTAATAGTTAAAATGCTTGTTTTAAAGCCTGCCGGGAGTGAAGAAATCTTTGGGCAAGTATGGCCCTGCCAGTGTGGAAGACACTACAGGAAATGGGGCTGCGGATGCAAAGGATGATGACGACATTGATCTCTTCGGATCTGATGATGAGGAGGTATGACTGACATGAGTATATGGGTGAGGCAGGATCTCTTTGAGCATGGGTGCAGATGCTGTGGCCACTGCTGGGGGTTGAATTCTGGCTTTGGTGTGTTATCTGCCTTTAAGAAAATTACCACTGGGTACATGATGAATAAAATCAAATCACCATCTTTCGGCTGAGCTCCTGATGGATTTGCTTTGTTCTGATGAATCTGGTCATTTTTTTAATGACCCTGTCACTATATTTAAGCAGAATGTAACCCAACTTTGTGAAATACTTTTTTCTCTGTGCAGGAAAGTGAAGAAGCAAAGAGGCTACGAGAAGAACGCCTTGCACAGTATGAATCAAAGAAAGCCAAAAGTGGGTAATTTTAGGGTTTGTCTTCATTGTTAAATAATAATTCAAGTGGTCTTTTCCAAAGCTTGACCCTGAAGTGTTTTCTTTTTTCCTCAGTTTTATTGAATAGGTCAGTATTATAAAATTTCCACAGCTACTGGTCTACAACTGTTCTTATGGTAGCAGTTGTAGCATTCCTCTGTGGGAAAGAAACTGTTACACAATTTAATACCTCTTTCTTAGCCGAACAGAAAGGGGAATATGTGTGACAGACACATGGTATATTTCTTTATGTTTTAGATACGGTGTTTTCAAAAAAAAAAAAAAATGAGATCTGGCCTATAGTGAAGGTGGTTAGTTGAATGTAATGTGTTTCTTAATCTTTTTTAGAGCCTGCAGTTGTTGCAAAGTCTTCCATCTTATTAGATGTGAAACCTTGGGATGATGAGACAGACATGACAAAACTGGAGGAGTGCGTCAGGAGCATCCAAGCAGACGGCTTGGTGTGGGGCTCTTGTGAGTATAATGATTACATCTTGAAGTTGGAATTTGTGTGCATTTCAATGTTTTCCCATCAATAAGAGTTTCCTGATTTTTGTTTTTCCACCTTCATGTTCTTTTTTTTTTTTTTTTTTTTTTTTTTTAGCTAAATTGGTTCCAGTGGGATACGGAATTAAAAAGCTTCAAATCCAGTGTGTGGTTGAAGATGATAAGGTTGGAACAGACATGCTGGAAGAGCAGATTACTGCCTTTGAGGACTACGTGCAGTCCATGGATGTGGCTGCTTTTAACAAAATCTAAAGTCATCCTCAAGTCAGAGCACTTAAATAAAAGCATGAAAGATAAGCCTTGGCTGTTGATTCTACTTTGAGAAGTACTGTATGTCTTCATTCTAAGGGAGAGGATTCAGTGTCTATATGACTCATAAGTTTGGCTGTTTAAGCCAAGCTTGATGAGCAGACCAACCTGAGGTTTTTTAACCAACATTATATGTGCCATGTCATAGGCAGTTTGGAAAAAAAAAAACAATGTATACTTATTAAACATTTAGCAATTACAGTATAATATTGTAGCCATTAATGATAAAATTCTGTGGCTGTCTGCAATACATGGTATTGGTTGATAATAATTATGACCATTAATCTTAAGATTAATTTTTTTTAAAAAAAGTAAATCTTGGCCAGTACGGTGACTGGGCCACTAAGGGTGCTTAGTGTTGGGGTCAGTCAGTCCCTGGAGCCTAGGTGGGAGTAGAGTGCCAGATCTGGAAAATGGTGCTCTGACTTCCACATGTATGGGTACCACATGCATGGCGGTGCCTGAGAGGTTCAGGAGAGGGTGTTGGATCCCCAGAACTGTAGATAGTTCTAAATGGATGTTAGGGACTATGCCTTTTGGGGCCCAGGTCCTTAAGTATTAACCACTGAGCCATCTCTCCAGTCCCTCCATCCCCCCCAAACAAGGTACTAGAGGTTCCCAGGCTTAATTCATTCTATGATCTTGTGTAGGCTCATAATGTGCTTCAGTGTGGGGTAGTGCTCCCTTGAATTTGGGAGTGTGGTGCTGGGATAGTCCGTATGCTGAAGCTACTCATTGGGAAAACTTGGGGTCTGTAGCACCCTGGAAGCCAACATTGAATACGTCAGCTTTGTGTTTAAAACCTGGCACATAGGGCTGGTGAAGGTCCTTTCCCAATCTAAGCTATTCTGACCACAGTGTCCTTTGCTTTACAGCTTTTCAGTTTCATGAGGTCCCATTTATTGATTGTTGCTCTTAGAGCCTGTGCTGTTGGTGTTCAGTTCAGGAAGTTGTCTCCTGTGTCAATGAGTTCAAGGCTCTTACCCACTTTTTCTCCTAACAGATTTAGTGTGTCTGGTTTTATGTTGAGGTCTTTGATCCACTTGGACTTTAGTTTTATGCAGGGTGATAAATATGGAACTCGTTAAACCAGCACCATTTGTTGAAGATGCTGTGTTTTTTTTCCATTGTATAGTTTTGGCTTTGTCAAAAATCAAGTATTCTGTTCGATTCCATTGATCCACCATTCTATTTCTATACCAGTACGATGCAGTTTTTATTACTCTTGCTCTGTAGTACAGCTTTTGAGGTCAGGAATGGAGACACCTCCAGATAATCTGTTCTACAGGATTGTTTTGGCAATTCTGGGTTTTTGTTTTTCCATATGAAATTGAGAATTGTTCTTTCAAGGCCTGTAAAGAATTGTGTTGGTATTTTATGGGAATTGCATTGAATCTGTAGATTGCCTTTGGCAGGATGGCTATTTTCACTATGTTTGTCCTACCAATGGATGAACAAGGGAGATCTTTCTATCTTCTGATATCTTCAATTTCTTTCTTCAGAGACTTGAAGTTTTTTTTTAAACATCTCTTTCCCTTGCATGGTTAGAGTCACACCAAGGTACTTTGTTATTAGTGGCTATTGGAAAGGGTATCGTTTCCCTAATTTCTTTCTCAGCCCTTTTGTCTTTCGTATCCAGACCGTATAAAGAACTCAAGAAGTTAAAGCAACAAATCAAGTAATCCAATTAAAAAATTAGGTACAGAGCTAAACAGAATTCTCTGTAGAGGAATATTGAATGGCAGAGAAACACTTAAAGAAATGTTCAACGTCCTTAGTCATCAGGGAAATGCAAATCGAAACATCCCTGAAATTTCACCTTACACTCATCAGAATGGCTAAGATCAAAAACTTAAGTGACAGCACATGCTAGAGAAGATGTGGAGAAAGAGGAATCGTCCTCCACTCCTGGTGGGAATGTAAACTTGTACAACCACTTCGGAAATCAATCTGGCACTTTCTCAGACAATTAGGAATAGTGCTTCCTCAAGATCCAGCTATACCACCCTAGGCATATATACAAAATATTGTCAAGTACACAAGGACATTTGCTTAACCATGTTGTGTAGCAGCTTTATTTGCTATTACACAAACCTGGAAACAACCCCGATGCCCCTCAACTGAAGAATGGATACAGAAATTGGGGTACATTTACACAATGGAATACTACTCAGCAATTAAGAACAAGGAAACCATGAAATTTGCAGTCAACTGGTGGGATCTAGAAAAGATAATCCTGAATGAGCTATCCCAGAAGCAGAAAGACACACATGGTATATACTCACTTATAAGTGGATATTAGACATATAGGGTAAACATACTAAATTCTGTACACCTAAAGCCAAGCAAGAAGGACAACCCTAGGTGATATGAACAATCCTCACTCAGGCAAACAGGACAGAAATCGGAAGGGGGGAAAACAGGAAACAGGACAGGAGCCTACCACGGAGGGCCTTTGAAAGACAACCCAGCAGCGTATCAAGCAGATGCTGATACTCAACCAAACTTTGGGCAGAGTGCAGGGAATCTTATGAAAGATGGGAGAGATAGAAAGACCTGGAGGGGATAGGAGCTCCACGAGGAGAGCAACAGAACCAAAAAATCTGGACTCAGGTCTTTTCTGAGACTGATACTCCAACCAAGGACCATGCGTGGAGATAACCTAGAATCCCTGCACAGATGTAGCCCATGGCAGCTCAGTCTCCAAGTGGGTGTCCTAGTAAGAGGAACAGGGACTGTATCTGACATGAACTCAGTGGCTGGCTCTTTGTTCACCTCCTTCAGCCTTACCAGGCCACAGAGGAAGACAATGCTGCCAGTCCTGATGAGACCTGATAGACTAGGATCAGATGGAAGGGGAGGAAGACCTCCCCAATCAGTGGACTTAGAGGCCTTGGAGGACATGAGGGAGAGAGGGTGGGATTGGGAGGGATTGAGGGGAGGGACTACAGCTGGAATACAAAGTGAATAAATTGTAATTAATACAAAAAATTAAAAATCTATAATTGATTTTTTACAGTTTAGACATTACATCTTTTTTAAATTACATCTTTCTGTATTTTGTGAGCCAGGCAGTGGTGGTGCACACCTTTAATGCCAGCACTTAGTAGGCAGAGGTGTTAAGACCCTTGAGTTCAAGGCCAGCCTGGGCTACAGAGTGAGTCTGAGGACTGTTTGGTACACAAAGAAACCTTGTCTTGGGGTTGGCGAGATGGCTCAGAGATGAAGAGCACAGGCTGCTTTTGCAGAAGTCCTGATTAAACTCCCAGCAACCACATGGTGGCTCCCAACCATCTATAATGAGATGGTAGCCTCTTCTAGCATACAAGACGAACACTGTATACATAATAAATCTTTAAAAAAGAAAGAAAGGAAGGAAGAAAGAAGAGAAAGAAAGAAGGAAGGAAAAGGGAGAGAGAGAAAGAAAGAAAAAAGGAAAGGAAAGAAAAGAAAAGAAAGAACCTTGTCTTAAAAACAAAAACTCCGTATTTCATAGATAGGGATCCAGAAGAGTAGCTGGATCAGGGTTATTTGCCTTCATCAGGCAGTGCTCTTGCTCTCAGTCTGGCCTTAGGCTATGACTACCTCTAGTGACGGAAGCTTCACATTGTAAAGATGTATTGGATCAGATACATATATTCATTAAAGCATGCACTAAGGATAATGTACTTCAACAGACCAGCCTAAAGAACAGAGGTAATTTTTTTCAAGTTTGTTAGGATCGTGAGGGCCAGCAGAGGGCAGTGTCAGACCCATGAGAGCCAGCTGGGGCGCATGTCACAACCATGAGAACCAACTGAGGGCTATTTCAGAGCCCTAAGAACCAACTGAGGGCTATTTTAGAACCCTAAGGGGCCTCTGCCAGAGTCCTAAGAACCAACTGAGGGCTGTTTCAGAACCATGAAAACGAGCCGAGGGCTGTCGCAGAAGCATGAAGGCCGGCAGAAGACCATGTCAGAACCATGAGTACCAGCTGAGGAACAAGTGGAAGAGCGTGTCAGAGCGGCGAGAGCCGGCAGAGGGCAGCACTTGGTATCCTGGGGATCCATAGTGCTTGAGAATTCTCCATTGAGAACACTGGCATAAAGCTAGCTTTATTCAGCTTATACTGGTGCTCATGGAAACAAAAGAACCGTGCCAGCAATGCTTGCTGTTCGAAGCGGTTCTGAGATGGGGCCACCCCTACACCATCTGGAAATGTGTTCTATGTTTATAGTAACCTACACACTTACATACAGTCAGAATTTTATATTCTAGAGGACTAGAAATAAACGCAAAATTGTAGACACGTCTCATAAAGGGGCAAGAGGGCTGTCTCCTCTGATTCTGAGATATCCTAGTCCTGCTTTGATCAATTGACTACAGTGGAAACAATGCTGTGTGAGTGATATTCATAACCATAAGAGAACTGAGGGTGTAGCAGAGGCAGATGTCTGGGCTTGCTGGCTAGCCACCTTAGCCTACTTGGTGAGCTCTAGGCAAGTGCAAGACTCTGTCTCAAAAATAAATAAATAAATTGGGTGGTTCCTGAGGAACAACACTCATTTTAGTATACTTTCCATACATGTGCATCTCCACGCATATGAACAAGCATGCACACACAAAATTACCCAAAAGCAAACAAACAGAAAAACCAAACAGCCTGATGTCTTTTCAATAGAGATGATTTAATATGCCTTTTCAATAGAGGTGATTTAATATAATGTGGTATACATTATAATTTTTTTTTAATTTAATCTGATACATATACTGCAGTACATTAATAGAGGCAGGCAAAAACAGTGGGAGAAAGTTTTAGGCGGTCAGTGTCACAATCGCCACCAGAGGGCATCCAGAAAGAGACATCATTTAAACTGAGAACAAGGAATCCTGCATTTCATACCCACAAGAACATGTGAGGCCGATACACTCAAGAAAAACAACAAGAAATACGGTCAGTTTAGATCAGGATGACACTTAATCTGAAAGGATTAGCTATGAGGCTCACATGAAAGCGTCACACGGATATTCTAGGGACGCGGTACTCATTGGGCTGTTTCTAGGGGAGACAGGCTCTTGGTTTCAGCGCTCCTGAGCTGTTCACTGGCTGTGCCGGAGCAGCTCACTTCCCACAGTGAACGCTTTAGTACCTCAGCCACAGAGGCCCGGAAGCGAGCTTGGAACTTCTTGCTAATTAGAACGTAAAGGATGGGGTTCAAGCAGCTATTGACGAAGGCCAAGCCAGTGGACAGAGGGATTGCCCCCTGCAGCATGCTCTGGAAAGAGCTGTTGTGGTGAAGGGTGAGTTCCCAAACGCTAAACACGTGATAAGGAGTCCAACAAACCATGAAGGCGATGACCACAGAAAGGATGGTCCAGAAATGCTTACTGGACATCAGAATGTTTCGCTTCTTCACCTTGAAGATGAGACACAAGTAGCAGGAGCTCATTGTCAGCAAAGGGAGGAGGTAGCCAAAAAGGAACTTCACCCAGGTCAGAATATGGTGTCTCACCACGATGAGGTCAGGGTCATGCCCCTGGAAATTGTTATAACAAATAATGTGGTTATTGACCTCCAGAGTATCCCGGAAGTACAGGGTAGGACCTCCAAGCAGAGAGGCCAACAGCCAGACAAATAAAACAACCACCAGTGCGTTCTTTAGGGTTCGGTGCCGATGAGACAAGACAGGATGGACCAAATGGATATAGCGGTCCAGGCTGATCACTGTCAGAAAGAAAACACTAGAAAACATGTTCAGCTGGGCAATGAAGGAATTAGCTTTGCAAAGCCACAGGCCAAAGGGCCAGTGGAAACGCAAGGCCACGTAGGAGATGTACAGGGGCAGGAAGAGGACAAAAATGAAATCTGCAATGGCCAGATTGAGGAACCAGAGAGTGGTGACTGTCTTCTTCCACTTGAATCCCATGAACCAAATGACAATGGCATTCCCTGGAATTCCCAGAACAATTGCTAGGACATACAAGAGGAGGGAGATCCAGTGAACAATTTCCAGAGGCACCTGCTCCTCCAATTCAGACTCCAGGGAGTAGTAGTCTAAGGCATAGGAGTAGTTCTCAAATTCTTCAAATGGCATTTCCATTGAGATTTCCATGATCTTGTAGGTGGAGGAGAGTGAGGAAATCTGCGAAAGCAAATTTTAAAGGAAAAAGAAAGATGCATAAAGAATTAAGTGTGAATAAAGAACATAAACACAAAAGCACTACATTATATGATTAAGAGATGGTTTATTCTTTGGAAGAACTTGGGCTTATACTAGAGATACTCAAGTTTCATTTTCACCGAGTACACACTCAAAGCTTTTGGGGGGTTGCTTGTGATTCTGTAATTGTTAAGTTAAAACAATCCACTCTACAGGCCAAGCCCTCTGTCTTTAATACTTGCAGCGCATTAAGAGAATCCTGACATTCAGCAAAAATCTCTTAGGCTCCTAAGCATTATTTTACAACAGATGCTAAGGAAAACAGATTGACACACAGTGGCAGGTGCCAGGTTTGCAGTCATAGCCCTGGCCCCTCCCTTTTGTTTGTTTGTTTCTTTTTTGAGACAGGGTTTCTCTGTGTAGCTCTGGCTGTCCTGAACTCTCTCTGTAGACCAGGCTGGCCTCAAATTTCTAGAGATCCATCTGCTTATGCCTCCCAAGGGTGCCAGCACTGTCCAGCTTAGTCCTGGCTTCCTAAGCTCTAGCTTGAGAACAACTGTTTTCTGTATCTTTCTTTGTCCAAGACACTAGTAAGCACTGAAGATTTCGACTGACTATTTTAGGCCCAGAATTGATCTTTTAGGTGGTGTTAAGAATTAAGTTGGACGCCTTAAACATGCCAAGCAAATATTCTCAGCAGGCTAAGGCTCCAGCCCAAAAGACAATGTGAATGCTAATATATCAATCGTTATATAACTACAAATGGCTTTTCAGCTAGATGATAGCTTCTGTTGTGTTTTAGCTTTGGGACAAACTTCATTATGACCCATATAATTTTCACATCAATTTTTTTATATAATGCAATTATTTTTTATTTTATTGAAATAAAAATTGCTTTGAATTAACCTGAATTCTTCTCTGTAATTATGACAAAAATTAGCTAGATAGTGGTGGCACATGTCCTTAATCCTAGCACTCAGGAGGCAGAGGCAGGCAGATCTCTGTGGTTTCGAGGCCAGTCTGGTCTACAGAGTGAGTTCTAGGACAGCCAGGACTACACAGAGAAACCCTGTCTCTAAAAAGCATGTGTGTGTGTGTGTGTGAGAGAGAGAGAGAGAGAGAGACAGAGAGAGAGAAAGAAAGAAAGAAAGAAAGAAAGAAAGAAAGAAAGAAAGAAAGAAAGAAAGAAA
>NW_026593286.1:27455191-27456107 GCF_907164565.1 Psammomys obesus | reverse complement strand
AAAGAAAGAAAGAAAGAAAGAAAGAAAGAAAGAAAGAAAGAAAGAAAAAGAAAGAAAGAAAGAAAGAAAAGGGGCACTTACTAAATTTTATCATATATATATACATGTTGGGTCAATTTTCCTGTGTTAAACCTTCAATCTCAGGGGTTTGTTGGTTTGTTTGTATTAATGTTCGGATATCTTAGGCTTGTCTTGAACTCACTATGAAGCCCAGCCTGACCTCACACTCAGCAATCCTCTTCTCTCAGCCTCTTGAATGGTAGAATTGCAGGCATATCCCATTATGTCTGGCTTATGCTCATCTGGGGATGGAACCTGGGGCCTGTGCATGTTAGGCAAGTCTCCCTTCCTTTCTTTCCTTTCTCTCAAGTCCTTCCCTCTTCCTCTCCTTTTCTTTTCCAAAGCACCTGTTTACTTGCTTTGCCAGGCTGCCTTCATACTGGAGATCCTCCTTCCTCAGCTCACAGGCCAGCAACTATTCTACCTGCTTGGTACTTTTTACTAAACAAGACAACTATTTCTCTCTCTCTCTCTTTTATTTCTCTCTCTCTCTCTCTCTCTCTCTTCGATGTTAGATTCCAGCAGACAGAGATACAATTTTAAAAAAATTGAACAGCTATAAATTACATTTGTGTGTGTGTGTGTGTGTGTGTGTGTGTGTGTGTGTGTGTGTGTATCTGCATGCCACGGCATACATTTAAAAGTCAAAAGACAACTTTCGGGAGTAGATCTCTCCTTCCACCATGTGGGTTCCAGGACCAAATTCAATTTATCAGCAGATTCTTTTACCCACTGAGCTATCTTGATGAACCTTCTCAGTTTTTTTTTGTTGTTGTTGTTTTGTTTTTATTTCTTGGTAAAAAAAAAAGAAGAAGAAGAAGAAGAAGAAGAAGAAGAAGAAGAAGAAGAAGAAGAA
>NW_026593286.1:27454484-27455181 GCF_907164565.1 Psammomys obesus | reverse complement strand
AAGAAGAAGAAGAAGAAGAAGAAGAAGAAGAAGAAGAAGAAGAAGAAAATAATATATTCTGTTAAAAGATGGTAAGTACTATAGAAAATGAAGGGTAATAGGACAAATAAAGGGGTACTGGGGTAATTTTAATTTTCTCTTTTATTTGTTTGGTTTGGTTTTATTTTGATTTGTTAGGGGGGGGTGTTGTTGTTCTTGAGACAGGGCTTCTCTGTTTAACAACCCTGGCTGTACTTGAACTTGCTTCACAGATCAGATTGGCCTCGAACTCATAGAGCTCTAACCTGCCTCTGCCTCCCAAGCACTGGGACTAAAGGGGTGCTCCCAAGAGCTCCACTGTGCCTGGCTTAATTTTCAATAATTGAGACAGAGTGGGACTGCAGAAAAGTTAATTGGAGGAAGAAGCAGTACAAAGTGATTACAGCAAACACCAACTGTATCCCAGAAACAGTAAGACCCTGAACAGGCTGAAGGTGGCCTGCCAAGATGGCTCTGGCAGGATAAGGCACTTGCTGCCAGTCCGAAGGGGCTGAGTTTAAACCCCAGGACCCACGTGACAGAAGGAGAGAACTGTCTTCCAGAAGTTGTCCCTAGATTCACCAGTGTTCTATGGTCCATGCTCTCATACAAGATAGATAGATAGATAGATTGATAGATAGATAGATAGATAGATAGATAGATAGATAGATAGATAGAT
>NW_026593286.1:27410949-27454474 GCF_907164565.1 Psammomys obesus | reverse complement strand
GATAGATAGATAGATAGATAGATAGATAGATAGATAGATAGATAGATAGACAGATGATAGATATAATTAAACATTTTAAAAACTATGATAAAATATTGGGCAATAAAAATGGAGGAAAGGCAGCTAGCAAGGTGCATCAGTAGGGAATGACAAGATGGTTCAATGGTTAAGAGCACTGGTTGCTCATTCAGAGGATCCCAGTTCCATTCTAGCAGCCACACCATGGCTCTAGCTTCAGGGTATCTGCTGCCCTCTTTTGGCCTCTGAAAGCACTGCATACATGTGGTGCTCAGATATACATGTAGGCAAAACAACAATACACATAAAAACATTTAAAAATTTTTTATTTAGGGCTGGAGAGACGGCTCAGAGGTTAAGAGCACTGGCTGTTCTTCCTAAGGTCCTGAGTTCAATTCCCAGCAACCACATGGTGGCTCACAACCATCTATAATGAGATCTGGTGCCCTCTTACGGCCTGCTGGCACCCTTGCAGGCAGAATATTGTATTAATAAATAAATAATCTTAAAAAAATAATTATTTAAATATGAATCAGTGGGTAAAGGTGCTTGGTGCCAAGCCTGAAGACCTAAGTTCAAGCCTTGTGACCTACTTGGTGGAAGGAGAGAAGAAAACCAATTTCCAAAATTTGCCCTCTGACCTCCACATGCCTGCCATGTTTTACCCCACCTCACAATACATAAATCAGTATTTGAATATTTTTAAAAAGAGAAAGGAAAAATGAAGTTCAATGAGGTTGTGAGCATGATATATAGGTAGTTAAAAGACTATTTTTAATTAAAAATATATTGATGGGTGGATGAATCTTTTTGCCTGCATGTGAACCATATAAGTGCCTGCAGAGGCAAAAGGAACGTTGGATTCCCTGGGACTGGAGTTACACACAGCCATAAGCCACCATGAGGGGTGTTAGGAATCAAACCCAGGTCCTCTGAAAGGGAAGCCAGTCTTCTTAACTGCTGAGCAATCTCTGTAGCTCCACTGTCAAACAATTTTAAGCAAAGTTTTCTGATGTGCATTACAGAAAAATTTCTGTTTCTGCTATGGCAAAAGCTGGCTGGTAGAAACAAACAAGGAAAGTAATTAGGAAATTATAATAATCCTGGCTAGGGCTGAAGGGCAGCCTGCAATTTCAGTTGTACACATAGGTTATAGCACATTAGGCAGAACTATGATTTTGGTATTGTTTTCATTTGGAAGTTAAGAGTGATGTAAAGCGATTCAGTTGAATGTCAAGTTGATGAGGGTTGTGATGGTGAGCCACAGTTGTCAACCTGGTACATCTGCAATCAACTAAAAGCTGTTGTGGGACACTACTGTAAGGGGCTTTTTTTTTTTTTAAACTTTCTTTCTTTTCTTTCTTCTTCTTCTTTTTTTTTTTTCAAACAGGATCTCATTATATACCTGTGCTGTCCTAGAATTCACCATGTAGACTGGCCTGGCCTCAGGCTCATAGGATGCTGGGATTAAAGGCATGGGTAGGGAGACCTGCCTAAATGTGGGGTCACCTCCCAGTAGCAGTGATGGAAGCTTTTACCTGCCTACCTCGGCTCTCTGGGGCAAGTTCCTCTGTCTCTGTTACTGGGGGGTATTGCCATTCTTGGCTGGTATTAGAACTAATGTTCTCAAGCTTCCAACATGGACTGAGGACCAGAGGGCTCCAGGAACCTCCCTTCAGCCTTTGGTTCCAGACTGGGACTGCTGGTTTCTCAGCCTCTCCAGTAGGAGAAAAGCATTGTGGGGCTACTGTGATAACGTTGGGTAAGCCAACCTAAATGAATGGCTTTAATATATACTCATCCCATTGATTCTGTTTCTCTAGAGAACCAATGAGGCCTTTCTTCCACAAACAGTTTCATGCCTACTTTTTTAAAGAGTTATTTATTTTATGTCTATTATACGTGTGTGAGTATTTTGCCTGCATGCATAAACATGTGCACCACATGCAAGCCTGGTGCCAGGGCTCCCCTGGAACAAAACAGTTGTGGGCTGCCATGTGAGTGCTGGGAATAGAACCTGGGGCCTCTAGAAGAGCAGCCAGTGCTCTTAACAGCTGAGCCACTTCTCCCACCGTCATGTCTACTTTTAGGCCATATTTGTTTATTTTATTTTGAGACAAGGCCTCACTATGTAGGCCTGGTTGTCCTGATGCTCACTATGTAGACCTGGCTGCCTTGAACTCACAAAGATCTCCCTGCCTCTGCTTCCTAAATTCTGGTATTAAAAATGTGTGCCACCACTCCCAGCACATACATGATTTTAAACTTCTTAAAATATGTATTTATTATATCTTGTGTGTGAGTGTTTTATTTGCATGTGCATATATGAACCACGTGCATACCTGGTGCTCCTAGAGGTCAGAAGGGAATGTTGGATTCCCTGGAACTGGAGTTATAGGTGGCTGTGAGCTGCCCTGTGGGTATTGGGAACCCAGATTTTCTACACGAGCCACAAGTGCTCTTAAAAGCTGAGCCATCTCTTCAGCCCAGCCCCACAGACATCATTTTTTGCTATTGTTGTTGTTTTTTTGTTTGTTTGTTTGAGACAGGGTTTCTCTGTGTAGCCCCTGGAACTCACTTGGTAGACCAGTGAACTCATGTAGATTGGCCTGCCTTAGCCTCCCTAAAAATCTTAAGCTGGCTCACACCTTTAATCCCAGCACTCTGCAAGCAGAGTCAGGTGGATCTCTGCAAGTTCAGCTAGCCTGGCAACTAAGGGAGATTCCCATGTTCTAAGAAAGAAAACAAAAACTTATATTGTATATTCCATAATGTCTGTATTATATTGATCTACTCATTTTGGGTGAGTAAAAGACAAAGGGAAAAAGTATACAAAAGAAAAAAGAAAATTTCCTCTTCCTCTAAGTAGAGCTATATCAAGACAAATATAAACACAAACATGCACATACATGCATGCCTGTAATTTTGAGAGGTGATGGGAGGTGTGACTGAGCCTCAGAGGTAAACTAGGCAGTAAAAAGGAGTTATGTTGGGCGATAACAAGAAAGGAAGATGGAGCCAGGCGCGCTGGCACATGCCTGTAATCTTAGCACTCGGGGAGGCAGAGGCAGGTGAATCTCTGAGTTCGAGGCCAGTTGGGTCTACACAGGACATTCAAGCTACACAGAGAAACCAACCCTGTCTCAAAGAAACAAAACAAAACAACAACAAAATGGTCACTAAGCAGAAGTTAGGTCTTCAAACTCACATGTAAAGGAAATGTCATTGATTAAGCCAGCAGCTCCAATGCCTTAGCTTAAAGTGACTTTGCACTGAGACATCGGGTTTATCAATTTGGAAGAGCATAATAATGCCAGAACGAGGTTTTTTAGGCCTGGCTGAAAATAGGAAATAGCTACTGTTTTAGTCTAAAACCATTTGTGCTGCTGGAAAGTCAGTAAATAATTCTGACTACAATAAAGGCTAATAAAGATATTTATAATCATACAACATTTGCGTTGCCACTGAAATAACTGCCAAGCTGCATTGTAGACATGGATAGGGCCACCGGAATCTATTAGAAACGTGTGGAAAATGCTTGGTAGAGAGCCAAGCTGAAGAAACTGTCCTTGACGTTCGTGGTCTGGTTTCCTGAGAATGTGAAGGGGTATATTCAGGGATTCAGTTGCTGTGAGAGCCCAAGCTATTGCATTCCTGGGTTACACTTACTCACACACTTTAGCATCTGTCCGGTTTTGGAGTAGACAGGAATTTACTGAATTAAACACACTGGTTTCTAATCTGCTCCGAATTTAATAGATGGCAAAGCTTGAAACTCTTTTCTGAATAAACAAATTTTACTTCTGTCAGAAAGTATAGGGACAAACAGTCTCTAAAACCCAGATGCTAGGTGTGGTGGTGTACACCTTTGATCCCAGCACTCAGGAGACAGAGGCAGGTAGCTCTCTGTGAGTTCGAGGCCAGCCTGGTCTACAAAGCAAGTCCAGGACAGCCATAGCTACACAGAGAAACCCTGTCCCGAAAACAAACAAACCAAAACCACAAACAAACAAACCCAGATGACTTCAGGAGAGAGGCCATCTGATAGGAATGTGTATCATTAAACTCTTAAATGTAGCATTAGACAAAGTGTGGTTTTAGTTGCCACTGTCTCAGCGCTCAGGAGTTGAAGGCAGGAGGATCAGGACTTCAGGAGCTTGAGGACAGCATGACGCCTTGTGTTATCTCAGAAAACAAGGCTTCCCTCTATCAGAATGTGTGGTGAAGGTGGAGAAGTTGAATTTAAGTCCTGTAGGACAGAAGGAGATAGGTTTTCCTGAACCACTGAGGAGATGAGTCCTTAACAGACGCTGAAGGGACCGTGGACTTTAACATCTTTTGACAGAAGAAGATTAGATTCTGTTGCCTTTTGTCTGTGGCGGCAGACGGTGTATCCTATTAAATCCACAGGCCTTCAGCTCAGCTTGGAAATGTGTGTGCTTAACCCCAGCAGTCAGGAGGCAGGGACAAGTGGATCTGTGCCAGTTAGATGTAAGCCCAGTGGTCTATGTGGATAGAAAGTTCTAGGCCAGCCAAGGTGACATAGTGAGACTCTATCTTTAAAAAAGGAACAAAAAAGAAAGGCAATTAAAACCACAGGCCTTTGAAAGACCATGTGTTTTGCCTATGACTGGATAACAGGAACAAATGGAAAGAGAAGTAAGAAATAATGTATTAATAAGAGAGAAATTTTGACGAAAGCCACAGGTCCATGACTCAAGGAGTCATACCATGTCAACTATCTGAAAACAATTGCCGTCGAAATAAGACTAGATTTCATGTGATCTAGGCTGGCCTCAAACTCCTGAGTTCCTGATCTTCCAAACACCTCCTGGATGCTAGGATTTACTGGCGTGAGCTACCACACTCAGCAAAACTATTTTCAAGGGATTTCTTCTTCGTTGAGGGGAGATTTTGGTGGAAAGTGGGCGTGTGTACATGTGCTCAACCGTGCTCGTGCAGCTACACGTGTGTGCACGGGCACAGGGGTGGAGGATGACTTAGGTCATTGCTCATCGTTCTCCACTAATTATCAGACATGAAGTATATGCCACACCCCGGAATGTACTCAAGATGTTTGGCAGCAGAATATTCTGCTGCCCTTTCCACGAACAGTCCCTTGGAAAGGGTCAAGGCACACCAAGGTTTTATAAAATACCCTGTTTGTTTACCCAGAGGGAACAAAGGATATTTTTTTTGTTGCTGTTGTCACCAGGGCTTCAGATAGAATCTAGAGCCTCCATCATGCAACGAGAGCTTAAACTGAAGATGAAGGACGTACGTACACTATAATCCTGACATTCCAGAGGCAGAGGGGGATTACCATGAGTTCAAGGTATGCCTGGGTATATAGCCAGTTCCCAGCCAGGCACGGTTAGTACACTGTTAAATCTTGCCAAAGGAGAGGAGGACAGAGAGAGAGAGAGAGAAATAGAAGTTGGTGTTACACTGACAGCGCCTGTTGGTTAGTAGGGGCAGAACAAAAGTTACCAGATTGTACCTTCCCAAGCCAACATACCCCTTCCCTAGTAGAGAAGGGTCTCGCTTTCTTGGTGGTTAGTTATTGTGCCTTTCATTGTTTAATGCCATGCACATACAATAAATGAAAGTCTTCTCTGGTGAATTACCAAAGGAGTGGACTTGCTTTGGTCTAGCTGGAAGCAAGACAAAACATAAGGGAGTGCTCTGAGGAAGGTTCCTGAATGTCATGCTTAAGGGTTGGATCTTATTACACTGCCAGTTGGGAGTAAGTAAAAATATTTTTCAGCAGGGAGTGACATACCAAATCTTTGTTTTTGTCAAAATCATCTGGTATCAGTTTAAGAGATGAGTTAGGGGGAAAAATATTTGAATGAAAGTAGGGAGACAGTTACTACGCTTAAACTCTGAAAATGGAATGTGACTTAGCAAGAGTTAGAATGGGGATGAGAGAGACACACTCTGAAGACGTTAATTCAGTAACTGAAAAGAATGAGGAAGCTGAGCTGAGCGGAGTGAAAGCTCTACAGCAACATTCGCATTGAGCTGGCACTGAGAAATCTGTCTTGGACAGAAGTGTGAGCTAATTTGAGGCATTTAAATGTGTTTTTCAGTTTTCAAGGTAGTGAGGTTGGAAGAAAGAAAAAGGTTTTCTTTTACTGTTAAAATAAATAAATATAAACAATCAAACAAAACCAAGTTGGATGGAAATGAAATGGTGTCCGTTCCTCTGTGTTGAGATCAGGTTCTGCTCAAAAAAGGACTTGCAGGCTGATCTCCCTGACTGTCTCTCATGCCTCACGTGGACAGTTTGGGAAAGAGAAGGCCCCACATATTCAAGAATGTCACCACCTACTTATGGACCAGTTGTTTTATTGCCCCACCCAGAAATTAGTGCCCTCGTTTGTACAGTCTTGTGACTTTGTTCAGTGTTGGGTCAGGAGCAATTTCTCAGGCTTAATTTCTTTGTCAGTTTTAAAATACTTAGCATGTAGATGTACTTCAAACAGTGGGCTCTGGACTCACTACTCGCTTCTAAGCTGGCATGCCACTTCTTCCTGATTGTGAGATGCTGAACAACCATGTGATTCTTTGAAGCCTGTTTTCTTGCCTTTCTTCCCCTGAAGCATCAAGTGGTCACAATGGGACTGTCTGAGCTGTTAAAAGCACTCACTGCAATAACCAGAGGACCAGCCTTCCAGTCCCAGCACCAACACCAACCAGGCAGCTCACAAATGCTTACAACTCTGCCTCTAAGGGATCCAACATCCCCTGATAGCCTTCATGGACAACAGTTCCCCCCATTCCCTGCATAGGTGTGTGTACAAACCCAGAAATAAAACAATACAGACCTATAGAAGTTGCTGTGTTGATCGTGTGAAGAAATCCTGAAAAAGTGCCTGACTCAAAGTCTGCTCAGTAATTGCAAACATAAATCTTTTCAAGATTAGAACACAGCATTCGATATACAGAAGAGGGTAGGATAGTGTGGCAGTTTCTTTTCTTGTTGTTTCTGAGACAGGGTATCACTATATAGCTGTGGCTTGCCCAAAACGCTTTATGACTTCATAGAAATCCACCATGTCTGCCTCCCCGGAGCTTGAACTAAAGACGTGTACCACCACAGCTAGCTGCAGTGGGAATTGATTTGATCTAAAAATGTTTTACATGTTCTGTATTTTTCTCTGCATTTTATTATCCTCATGGGGGCAGGAGGAAGACCAAGGGACAAGCCCTGGCTGGCCTGGAACTTGCTCCTGAGGTCCAGGCAAGTCTCGAACTTGCAGTCATCTTTCTGGTTTCATAGTCTGAAAATATTGACTTGGTGTGGAATTCACAAGTGTTATATTTCTGCTGTCTGAGTTGGGGATTTCTGTGTCTAGTCTCAAAATATCATATTTAGCCTCAAATTTCACAAAGAATGGTAAGAGAACAGACCTCTATATGTATCTTGTTTCTTTTAAAAATGTCTTTTTTTTTTTTAGATTTAATTATTTTATTTTATGTGTATGAATGGGATGTGTGAAACCCTGGGTTTGATCCCAACCTAAAGAAAAAAATGGAGGAGGAGGGAAAAAGGAAAATGAAAAATGCTAAGCAGAGCTAGTTTGTCAAGGTCTAAATTCCTGAACCATAATTTGAAATCTGCAGCTCAAGAAGCTGGGGCACACAACGGGGAATGTGCCAGTGTGTGCTACCATAGCCCTACTCTTTATTTCCCCATCGCTTGGCATGTTTTGATTATCACTCACACACTGTCGGTGATATCTAAAGCAGTCCAGGGGAAATGCCAGATTTCGGGTGGAAACTGAATTGGCAGTCCTTATGTTCTTATTTTAATTTACATAGAGACACTTCCTGTCTTAAAGAAAGATGAGGCTGTCCTTTTAAAGGGAGAGAAACAATAATGAGGGAATCTGCACACGAGACCGAGACGGAAGTCACTTAACAGAACAGTGCCATTCATCACGCAGTGTGGTAAACGTGAACTTGATGAAGCCTGTGGAAAGCAAGCATATTTTGGTAGCAATTGCAATTCTCTTCCACATAGCAGGGAACAATGGGAGAAGAGAAATGACAGCAATTTGGACTCTTCCTCCTATTCATACAAGATTATATCTGGACGTATCTTGTCTTTTTTCCTCCTACTAAATAGTAGGGCATATAAGATAAAACACAAGCTGGAAAAAAAAACCCATCTGTTGTTCACAATCATCCTGTGGCAGTATGGAGATGCACCATCATTAAACCCCTTTAATAAGGGGGCTGGAAAGATGGCTCAGAGGTTAAGAGCACTGGCTGCTCTTCCAGAGGTCCTGAATTCAATTCCCAGCAACCACATGATGGCTCACAACCATCTATAATGAGATATGATGCTCTCTTTTGGCATGCAGGTGTACATGCAGATTGAATACTCATATACATAAAATAAACAAATTTAAAAAACAAAACCCTTTAGCAAATATTACTATTCCATGGTGATGAAGAGAAAGCTAGCCACTGAGATTCCTTTTTGAAAGGCAGGTCCTAGGTTGGGCGGTGGTGACATAAACGCTTTAATCTCAGGACTCCTGAGGCAGAGGCAGTAGAATACTGAGTTCTAGGACAGCCTTGTCTACATAGCAAATTCCAGGGATTTAGCTCAGTGGTAGAGTGCTTGTCTGGGGTTCAGTCCTCAGTCACGGGGGCAGGGGAAATCAACAGCATAAAAGGACAGGTCTTGCTGGGTAGCCTTCAGAGTCATTATGTAGGCCAGGCTGATCTTAAACTCCTAACAATCCTGTCTCAGCTCCCAAGTGTTGGGATCATACCCAGTGGGGACATTCCAGTTATGGTCCATCTATATTAGGAAAATTTTGTTGGATTCTACAAAAGAGGCTTTGAAAATTTCATTGGAAAACTGAAGCATGGCAAAAGGAAGGACTAAAGAAAGTGTTCTGAAATTATGACTTTGTTGAACCGGTTAAAGCAGAAAGGAAGATTAAGGAACTTGATAGGGATTTTTCCAAAGCTTGAAGATGAGGAAACATGCTTCTTAAAAAAAAAAAAAAATCTGGTCTTGAAAACTCTTAGTATAGAGTTGGCAAGATGGGTAAAGGTGCTTGCTGCCCGTGCTGACAAGCTGAATTTGATCCCTGGGACCCACCCCATAGAAGGAGAGAACTGACTCCTGCAAGTTGCCCTCTGACCTTACAGTCTTGTTATGGCATGAGTGAATCCTTCCCCACACACATGTAACTGGCTCTGTCTCCTTTCTCTCCTGCACATACATGAATATTTTTACAAAAGTTTGGTGGTTGTTGTTTTGTTTGCTTTTTTTTTTTTTAAATCTTGTTTGTTTGGGGTTTTGTTTTTGGTTTTTGTGGGGTTTTTTGTTTTTGTTTTTGTTTTTGTTTTTTGAGAGAGGGTTTCTTTTTGGAGCCCTGGCTGCCTTGGAATTCTATAGTCCAGGCTGGTCTTGAACTCAGAGATCTAGAGGCCTCTCCCTTTCAAGTGTTACCACCGATCAGCTTCAAAAGGGCTTTAAAGAATCTTGGGCCAGGAGTGATGGTGCACACCGTTGGTCCCAGCACTTAGGAAGCAGAGGCAGGCAGAGCTCTGTGAGTTCAAGGCCAGCCTGATCTACAGAGCTCATTCTAGGGCAGCTAGAGCTACACAGAGAAACCCTGTCTTGGGAACGCAAACAAAAGAATCTTGGGGTAGGGGGCAGGCAATAGTGGTGCACACTTTTAATCCAGCATTCAAAGGCAGGGGCATTCAGATCTCTGTG
This sequence comes from Psammomys obesus, assembly GCF_907164565.1. Lineage (NCBI taxonomy): Eukaryota > Metazoa > Chordata > Mammalia > Rodentia > Muridae > Psammomys > Psammomys obesus. The sequence goes on along the minus strand of NW_026593286.1, from coordinate 27,444,708 downwards.
AATTCCTGAGGTGGCTCAGTTAGGTAAAGGCACTTGCCACCATTTCTGACAACCTGAGCTCAATCTCCAGGATCCACATGGTGAGAGAACTAACGTCTGTAATTTGTCCTTTGTCCTGCACAAGCAAGCTGTAGCAAGAGTGCACACACACCTCTACCTACATAAAACAGTAAACAAAAAAATTCTCATTTAAATCAGAAAAGTAGGATAATTTGAGTTTTAGAAACAAGAAATCTGTTCAAAATTGAAACTTTTTTAAAGATGTATTTTTATTTCATGTGCATTGGTGTTTTGCCTGCATGTATGTCTATGTGAAGGTGTTGGAAATTACAGACGGTCATGCTGGTGCTGGCAATTGAACCTGGGCCCTCCAGAAAAACAGCCAGTGCTCCTAACCACTGAGCCATATCTCCAGCCCCCCAAACTGAAACTTTTAAAAGCCTACCAACTAACAAACCAAACAGAAGGCACTGCATTGACTGGGCTCGTCTCTAAAAGTTGAGACAGCACAGTGCTATTGAACTGGCACATTCTAGGAGGCACTAAATACACACAATAAAGAGGCTCTGACTACCTCTTTTCCTCAAGGCAAGGATCTGTGATAAGAAAGTCGATTATTCTTCTCTGTTTTCATAGTAGGAAAGTGTAGATTAGAAAAATGAAAGAACTTACAAGAAACACAGAGCCTTACGTAAGTCATCACAGCAAAAATGGTCATCCAATTAAAAACAGTGTTTTGTTTTAACCACTAGGCATCTGGGCTTACAAGCGTTTGCCACACACCTAGTTTCTGCATCGCTGGGGGGCCAACCTAGGGGTTGGTGCATGCTAAAGCAGCCTGCTAACTCCTATTTCCCTAGCACTCTAATTCTAAACTTTTATGATTCTGCTCATCGGCTTTCTCTCCTAGCTAGCTGAGAAGTGAAGTAACGAGTGAGCTTTGAGAATAGTACATTGACTCTGACGATACTGTGAAAGACAATCATGAGGAGTAATTTTCCTGTATAAAAGTTTCCATCAACAAGTAATTTTCAAAAACATCTTCATGTTGTAAATAACGTAGGAACAGCACATCTGTCTACCTTGAAGAAAGAATCCGGTATGTTTGCTTGTTTGTAGACAGGATCTCTCTGTGTAGCCCAGACTGGCCTCAAACCCTTTTCCCAGTTGAGGCTCCCTAGTGCTGGGATTATAGGCATGAACGACACATCCAGATCCAGAAAAGCTCTGATTTACAATACATTCTTTCTCTTGACTTTTTTTTTCCTTTGTATAACTGAGTGTTCTCAACATGTTGAACCCATCAGTTGTCAGCTTCTCTCCCCCCCACCTGTCTCAACACACTCAATGCATTTTTTAACAGAATAAAACACTCTTAATGCCAAAATTTGAATAACAATTCCCTGTTTTTCTGAACTGGATTTTGTAGTTTAATGTTATTATGCAGTTTTGAATTTGTCTTTTTAAACAGGGAAAGTTTCTAGAAGTTGAAAAGTTTTATCCAATAATGGTAAAATAGAGTGCATAGTTTTAAGTGTGCCTAATTAGTATTTGGTTTTTCATTTTAGTAAATTACGCTGATGGTGTAATTATCTCCTAAAATTGTGTTCTACTTGGTCATTTTTGTCAAGAGTAAATTCTTATTTATTAAAAAAAATGCTAATGCATGATTTTTTTTGTTTTACTTTATTATTTATTTTTCTTCTATATTGGAACACTCATAGTAAACATGAAAAATAAAACTCGGGCTGGAGAGATGGCTGAGTGGTTAAGAGTACTGTCTGTTCTTTTGAAGGGCTCAGATTTAATTCCTAGCATCTACACTGCGGCTCACAATGTCTGAACCTCCAGTTCCAGGGGATCTGACACACTCACACTGATGTACATAAAATAAAATTAAATAAGTTATATAAAAACAAGAAAAATAAAACTCTGAACTATTTTTTTTTTTAATTAAACAAGTACGACTAAGGGTAGGAAGAAGACACAAAACCAGAGATTCATGAAATATCTGCAGGTCAGACAAGATCTCGACAAATAAAAATACACTCATACCCTTATCTTAACCATAATAATAATAATAAAATAAAAAATCTAACATTCAGAGCAGCAAGATGGATCCGTTGGAGCTGGGCTGCTCTGTCTGGCGATGTGCTTAGCCCTGCAGCAGCCTGAGGTGAGGGGGTGGGTCGGTACCCCTTGAGGGCCTCCTCGTCTCAGAGAAGGAGAGGGGGAGACGTGGGGAGGAAGGCGTGAGGGTGGGAGCTGAGGAGGGAGCACAGGGATCGGGCTGCACAGTGACTAAGTAACTAAATAAATAGAAAGAAGAAGATGACACAGTGAGGAAAGGATAATGCCAAGAAGCCTGACAACCTGGGTTCGATCCCAACGCTGGAAGGAGGGGGCTAATTCCACAAAAGCACCAGTGGCACACAGTTACACGGGCGGGAGTACACACATAAAAGGAACAATTTCTTTTAAAAGAATTTAAGTCCATGGGTCTTTCTGCTTTCTTTAAGCATAGAAAAATCAGATTGCTTTTTTTTTTTTCCCTTCCCCAAAATATTTTGTTCAAATATTTCAGGTTGTGAGTGAAGCTGACTTATGTAACCATTTCACCCTCTGGGATTTCTTCCCAGTTGAAGATATGCAGTACCACCCGAATGAGTCACGTTTCATAAAATGTAACATCTGTGAGAGTGTGTTATAAACATGACAGTGCTCAAAACAGCTGTGGAACTCTGGAAGAAACAGAATCCCCACGTAGACCTAGTTTTTCGTAGTTCGGTTTGCAGAAGATGAACACCCGCTTGTGCGGACAACCCATATACATTTTCCTCTCTCTCTCTCTCTCTCTCTCTCTCTCTCTCTCTCTCTCTCTCTCTTAAATCAGGAGAGGGAGGGCGTGAACAGTGCTTCCCTAGCATACACAGAGCATTGCAGGGCTACTCTTAAGAAGCTGGCCACGGCAGGGCCATGGTGGCTCATATCTGTAATCCCAGCACTCGCGGAGGCAGAGACAGGCGGATCTCAGTGATTTTGAGACCAGCCCCCAGAGAAATTCTGTCTCAAAAAAACAAAGCAACACAGCCATCTAATTGCCGCAAGAGGATCTTACAGCACTCACATCTGGCTTCTTCTCCTTATGCAGGTGCCGCGGCCTGGTCCACTTATTAAAAAAAATAATCAAAATTCACTGATGTCTGAAAGCTTTACAACAGGTAGCACCCCACCCTGTTTTGTTTTTTGTTTGTTTGTTTTTTTGTCTCTGCTAAGCCAGTACCTCCCAACAGGCTTGAGCCACTAAGGCGCCATGTTGCCGCGTCACAGGCACCTGGCCCCACCCCACCGTGGCAAGTCGTCTCCTGCCACTAGCGGCAGAAACACAAAAAAACAAAAACAACCCCGAACCTTTCCAATTCGATACAAAAATCTTATTTCCGAGGCCGGAGATTAAACCCAACATCCGGTGGAGACCTTTTCCAAATCTCGTCCTCACGGCGTCTTTTAAAGCCCATCTTGTTGTGAGGAAGGGGCTGACTAGTCCAGGCTAGCCTTCCTGGTGTTCCAAATGCTAGAATTACAGCACCGGCTCCAGCTCACCGTAAACCACGTGAGCAGCCGAGCGTCGCACAGCAGGGGGAGCGCTGAAAGTAAGACTCTAGAGCCGGAGTTCGGTCGCCTGTCCAGAAGATTTAGTACTTCCGGTTCGGAGGCCGCGGCTGCAGGGGAGTTATGGTGGCATCTGTTGAGTGTGGCTGAAAGCTGCGAGGAACCCGCGGTCCTGTAGACTTCTGATCCGTATCCCCGGTGGCATGAAAAGGTAACCATTCTGATCGCGGCCGTTTTAGGGGACTAAGCCCCAAATCTATGGGGTCTTTGCTATCTCCAGATACACAAACTCGGAATATGTGTGACTGCGAGGCCTGGTGCCAGAAGCGACACGCCGTCATTTATTACCATAATTTTCTTTGTTTTGATTTGTTTCGTTTTGCTTTTGTTTTTCGAGACAGGGTTTCCCTGTATACCCTTGGCTGCCCTGGACTTGCTTTGTAGACCAGGCTAGCCAAGAACTCACAGAGATCCACCTGCCTCTGCCTCCCGGCTATAATTTTCTTTTCTTTCTTCACTAATTTACTAACCTCTCTGTACTCGTCTCTGCGCCTTGGTCGGGACAGTCACTGATAGAAGTCCTTAGCTCTTGGTGGCTTTTATTTTATTTTGCTTACGTGTGCTTGCGTGTGAGCCCCTGGAACTGGATTTACAGACAGCTGTGAGCTGATGTGTGGGTGTTAGAAGTTAAACCCAGGTCCTCTGGAAGAGCAGCTATTGCTTTTCAGCAGCTCAGCCATCTCTTCAGACCCAGCTCTTGATTTCTTGAGAAAAGGTCTCACTGTGTATCCCACCCCGGTCTCAAACTCCTGGGGCTTCTGTCTCTAAGTGCCCGGGTCACAGATATGTTACCGCCATACTCAGAATTCTGAGTCTGTTGTAAGGATTTCATGGTATACTCAGCCTAGTTAGATACTTGGTGCCTGGTTCATAGAACCCTGTAATATAACCCTAATTCTTATGACCCTAATAATTAATCTATTCATTAGGGTTCATGAAAATCCTCACAATTTAGCTATGACTCCAGAAGGGGAGGATATTTTCGAATCTGTAGCTAATTTGATGATCAACAGCTTAGATCCGAGAGCCCATTTGAGCATATTATGTGTTATCTTTGATAATAACGTCGTGGCTCTATGTTTATCCTGAGAGAACATCAGCTGAAAGAAAGCATTGTAAGGAGTAAGATAATGGACTTACATTGTAGTCATTCTTTTTATTTTTATTTTTTATTTTTGTAAAACTGGGACATTCTGATCCTCTGATAGATAATGTCCTATGTTTATTTTGTGTCATTCAATAGATGTGTTCATTTCTTGCACTGAATATCAGTACAACAGACCTGAGCTTCTTTGTGTGCCCTGCTGATGAGATATTAACTACCTGGCTTGAGAACTGAAAAAATTATCTGTCACAGGGAGAGAAGTGCTGTCCGGGCACTCTCTTAAGTCTGATGAATATATTATACACTGATTGTGTGAGGAAAAAATTGCAAAAGGGCCATTCTGTAGGAAATTACTGCCCATTTGAGCAAATTCTATTGATAATAGTTAGAAAACATTTTTTTTAATCAAGCTTTTATCAAAGTGTGGAGCAAATGAATATTCTTGTATATATTCTAACAAAAGATTGAAATGTCCTACCTACATGGTCATTTTCTTCCTCCCTGTTTTGAAATATATTAATTTATGAGAAAAATCTAAAAATTGCTGTTTTCGTTTTGCTTTGTTGTTGTCCAGACTGGCCTGAAGCCCACTTTTTAACCAAGGGGGCCATAAAGCCCAGACTTTCTAGTCTCCAGCTCCCAAGTATCGGCTTCACAGCTGTGCATCTTTTTTTTTTTTTTTTTTTTGCACATTTTGACTCTGTTTTATTTTGCTTTGTTTTGTTTTTTAATTTTATTTTTTTATATTAATTACAGTTGATTCACTTTGTATCCCAACTATAGTCCCCTCCTTCATTCTCTCCCAATCTCACCCTCCTTCCCTCATCTCCTCCCATGCCCCTCTCCAAGTTCAGCTGTGCATCTCTCTATTTGACTGAACGCCACTTTTATGTAGCAAAAGCCAAGCCATTTTAAGTCTTCCTTGAAATTCACTCTTTTCTTATCAGCTCTACAAAGCAAAGGCAGAGGAAGAAGAAAGGCATATTTGTCAATACTAACCCTCCAAATGCTGCAGCCCTTTAACACAGTTCCTCATGGTGTGGTGAGCCTTGGCCATGGAGATGGATAAAGGAGCCGTGTCTCAGTTCCTAAGACCATCAGAAATATGGGCTTTCTGATGCTCAAAGTGGTCTTGACCCACAAGTTAAGAACCACAGAACCAGAGCATGCTCTTCCCTCCCAGTGATGACCTAAGAACTGAGATCTATGATCTTAAGTCCTTTTTGTTTTTAAATGTAAATTTATTGTGTATGTCAGGTTATATGTGAGCCTCTGCACAAGTGTAGAAGTCAGAGGACAACTTGGCAAGTTTGGATGGGTTCCTGGGGTGGAACTCAGATTGCCAGGCCTGCATTGGGAAGCGCCATTTCACCAGCTTCAAGATCTGTGTAAGGTGTTTCCATGATCTAAAATTGCCCCAAATTCTTGGTCAGTGACTATAAAGAACTGTAAGTGTGCATTTGTGTGTATGAGTGGTGCAATAGGAGTTATCACTCTAGAGAGGAGTTATTTTTATTTTCAATATTAATGAATTAAAGCTGGTCTAGAGCCTAACTGGTTAAGAGGGCCTGCCATTTTAGCTGTGTTTTGGGCTGAGTCAGAAGGATCACAATTTCAAGGCCAGCCTGGGCTTCAGACTGAGTTCAAGGCTAGCCTAGGCAAAATAAATGGTAAAATGGGTTGGGTTATACCTTAGTGTCAGCAAATTCATCTCATAAATGAAATTCCCTCGATTTAATCCTCAGGCTTGGAAACAAACACAATGAATGTTTGGAATACACTCATTGTGTTCTTATGGAATACAATGGCAATCCAACAGAAATGCTGAAATACAATTGAGTAAAAGAATAAGTAATTTCTACAAACACAGCATCACCCATAAGTTAATGACACAATCTACTTGCCTAAGCTTTTCTTTCTGAGCCTTCTGATTGATGGTGCTGAAATCAAGGAGAAAAACACAGCCCTTCTGAAGAGCCAGTGGTGTCTTCACATGACTCTCTCCTACAGAAACTCTTCCTGACCTGCCTGGCACCCAGACCCCAGTGTACACCAGGGTCCCTGCTCTGCACTCTCCACTCAGAGACTGGGGCACACATGCTGACTGCCCATCTGAGGAGTGTCTGTCTCCTCCCCACACGGTCTTCTGCTTCCTTCATACTCCCTGAGCCCAGCACAGCGCCTGACCTAGCAGGGCTCTGATGCCAACTGAACCACCAAAAGACTACTGGGTGGGTTTTCAGAAAAGGTGTTCATGCCACGGGCATCTTGGCATATCTGAGAGGACAAGAACAGGCTGAGAAGGGAACCAGGGTGGGTAGTTCTCAGCAAGTCCATTGGTGTCTACATTCAGTTCCTCCCCCTAAAGGGGTTCGTTCCCTAAAGGGGAACCTGGCAAAGCTGGCCTCCCCTATGAGAAGGGTGTTTCATCTGTTCAACCCTTCTATTTGACTTTTGATTGGCAACAGTTCCTATTTCCCAGGAAAGAGGTAAAATCTCCCACCACACCCCACAAACCATCATCAAGAGTTAGCAACCTCACTACAAAGCAGTATGGTTATCCAGTCATGACGTGCTTCGAACAACATCTGTTTCCATAATCTCACACAAAAGGAGACATCTTGCAAGCCTAATTCCATCCCTAACTCCGGGTAAGGAAGGAAATACCAACCTTGCTGAATGCCAAAGCAGCATTTAACGTACCAGGTGACATCCAGTGTTTCCTGAGCACTTGTTAAGTGTGCTATGGTGCCTAGCAACGTCACCGCGCTTTCACTAGCAACAGCTCTTTCACCAATCAGAAGAGCTGTTATTTCTACAAGGCTTAAAGGAGCATGGGCAGCTGGCAAAAGTAGTATGCCCATATGAACTTCTAAGTGTGTGGGACATCAGGATCTGCTTTCTCCACCCTACCCTCCCAGCCTCGGTGCAGTGATTATCTGTTTGGTGTTTATCTTTGTTACTACATTTTGAGAGCCCGCATGAGAAAGCCTTCAGCAGTGCTTGTGTGTCTATCTACAGTACTGTACAAGAGGCTGATGTGTGCTCAGTTGATACTGAGGAGTGGCAGAGAGAAGTAGTTTCCCATCTATTATGTTCACGTGTTCATGGGGCTTAGGCAGAGGGATGACAAGTATAGGCTAGCCTAGTCAACATAGTGAGACCCTACCTCAAATGAAAGTAACTACAAAAAAACAAAAAAAAAAAAAAACAAAAAAACAACAATTAAAAAAAAAGCCCTCCTAACCTCCTAAACTCTCTTATGTTTAGGATATTTTATCATTGCTATTGTTTGCTTTTTGTTGCTTTTAAGATAGGGAGAGATATTGCCTCCAACTTGCTAAGTAGCTGAAGATGGCCTTAAACTCCTGATCCTCATGCCTCCTCCTTGGAAGAAGTCAGATGATGGGTGTGTACCAACAGGGTCTCACCAATAGCCCTGGATGTCCTGGAATTTTCTCAGTTTGCCCTGACTTTCCAGTAACTCTTCTGCCTTAGTTTCCCAAAAGCTGGGACTGTGAGAGTAAGGTATTGTATCTCTCTGTGTATCCTTAGCTGTCTTGGACTTGCTTTGTAGACCAGGCTGGCCTCAGACTCACAGAGATTGGCCTGCCCCTGCCTCTCTGAGTGCTGGCATTACAGGCGTGTGCCACCGTGCCCTGTTCCTGCCAAGTATATTTAACTATAACCTATGTAGAAATAAAGCACATAATGAAACCAGATGTTTAAAGAAAATTGTTTTATATTTAGTTTAGACACAGGCTGTTTTTGGCACCACTCTTATGGAACACCTAGTACAAGTAAACCTATATCAAGTCTTTGTTTTTGAGACAGGGTCTCTATATGCAGATCTGTTTGGCTTGGGACTCATAAAAATTTCCCAGCCTCTGCTGTCTCCCAAGTGCTCCTGTCTTTGCATTGCCACTTCAGTCCTATGTCAACTTTTTAATGTGTTTGAGATAGTGTGTTATGTACCCAGGCTGAGCTGGAACTCAATACCTACCAAAGAATGACCTTAAATATCAGATCCTTCTCCATCTCCACTGCCCAAGTGTTAAAAGCCCAGACATGTGGGGTCTGGAGAGATGGCTCAGAGGTAAATAGCACTGGCTGCTCTTCCAGAGGTCATGAGTTCAATTCCCAGCAACCACATGGTGGCACACAACCATCTATAATGAGACCTGGTGCCCTCTTCTGGTGTGCAGGTGTACACACAAACAACATTGTATACATAATAAATAAATCATATTACAGACATGGTTTATGCAGTGCTGGAGCAAGCATTCTACCAACCGAACAACATTCCTGGCCCCAAGGTCTTTTTTTTTTTTTTTTTTTTTTTTTTTTTTTTGAGCAGCGGGTTGTTAAGACAGGTTTTCTTTGTGAAGTCTTGGCTGTCCTGGACTTACTTTGTAGACCAGACTGGCCTATAAGGACCTTCTTCTTTGTCCAGTGATCAACTCTGGTCTAACTTTCTGTATTATTTTCATGCCATTAGGGATGCCATGGTCCTAAGGAGAATTTAATCATTTGCCTTAGATTCTCTCTCGTTGTCAGGTTGCAGGCTTCTTTGAAAAGCCCCTCTTACGCTGGGCATAGTGGCACACTCCTTTAATCTCAGCACTTGGGAGGCAGAGGCAGATAGATTTCTGTGATTGAGGCCAGCCTGGTCTACAAAGTGAGTAGAGAAACTCCATCTCAAAGGTAAAGCTCCTCTGCATGGGGTCCTCTGCTTCTCAGTATTAACTCTGCCTGTTCCCCAGGCCTGGCTCATGCCCTGCTGTTCCTCAAGTCATTCTTGCTCTTTTGGAATGGTTAGACCATGTATGTTTATAGAGTGTCCACTTTTTGTTACATTTGGCTTTTATTAGGTCGGATTATATATTTTTGATGGAGGAACTATATGTAACTATTAGAAATGACTTATTCTACTAGGTGATCCATTGACTATGGACAATTAATTACTGCTTTATTTTTTGCATAAAAAGAGCAAAAAATAAATTAGTACTTCAAGGATTAACCCTGGAAGTAATTTTAAGTCCTTATGAAATCTCTTGTTCTTCTCATCGTATCTACTTACTTGTGTATTTATGTGGGTACATGTGCCGTGGCACATATGTAGAGGTCAAAGGACAGCTTGTGAGTTCTTTCTCTCCATCATGTGAGATTTAGGGTCCAAGCTCAGGTCATCAGTGTCAGGCACAAATGCCCTTCTGTTGTGTCATTTTGGCGCCTTAGCCCTGTTTTGTTTCTGTGTGAGTAAACACCACAGACTTTCCTTCACTCCTCACATGCTAAGCTTTCCTTGTTGTTGTTTTGAAACAGGGGTTCTCTGTGTAGCCGTGGCTGGCCTGGCCCTCACTTTGTAGACCAGGCTGGCTTCAAGCTCACAGAGATCCGCCTGCCTCTGCCTCCTGAGTGCTGAGATCGTAGGCATGTGCCACCACTGCCGGGCTCCACATCTGTCTTTTAAACACAGTGGTACCCACAGACACTCAGTTTACTCCCAAGAGGAAGGTCAGTTTAGCTGAAGGGGCATCGAAGAAGATGAGTGAGGGTTTCGGCTAAATCTGCTCCAACAGAACTGGACAGGAAATCAAAACAGTCAACAGGAAAGGCTAACTAAAGCAAAGAGGAGAAGCAGAAGGGAGAAGGGGGGCAAGGATACAGCCGAGGGTTGCCCACTGAGAAACAGGTTTGTCTGCAGCAAATGGAGAAACTAAGACAGGAGAAGCTGTTTCTGACGAAGCAAGAGAAAAGGAGGCAAAGTCTGAAACCGTACACCCGAGGCTCACACCCGAGGTTCTCAGCTGAGATCCCTGTCTCCCTTCTGAGGGAACCAAAAAGGGTATTTTATTCATGGCTGTGTAAGGGTATAGTCCCTTTGAAAACATGTTTGATATGGAAAGAATCTTGCTGTAGTCCATTTTGAAATACAAAAGCTTTTGTTTTACTTTGTGTGTTTGTGTGTGTGTGTGTGTGTGTGTGTAGTGTGGTGTGTTGGTGTTTGAGACAAGCTCTCACTGTGTAGCCCTGGCTGACCTGAAACCATGTAGATCAGGCTATCTTCCAAATCGCAGAGCTATGCCTGCCTCTGCCTCCTGAGGACTGGGATTAAAAGAATGCACCACCATGCCTGGCTAAAGCTTTTATTTTAAAGGTAAAGTCAAAATAATTTCTTGGCTTTACCTTTTGCTTTCTATGGGTTTTGATTTTTTAAATTACATTTCATTTATTTGTGTGTGTGTGTGTGTGTGTGTGTGTGTGTGTGTGTGTGTTACATGCCATGGTTTTTTCCTTCCATCCTCTGGAACCTAAGGATCAAACAGAGATTGTCAGGCTTGGTGGAAGCCACCTTTACCTACTGAGTCATCTTTTCTGGCCCCTTCATTTTATTTTATTCTTTTGTACAAGGAGAACATATTGACATATCAAATTACAGCGGGCCCCAACTAGGACTCTCCATGGAACCCTGCTGGGGTAACACCCTGTGCCCATCAACTTATAGGTCCCCACCCACTGGTGCCCCCTTCAGTGTCCACCCCTCCCCAATCTGCCCCTCTGGTCTGGGCATTTTCTCCTTCCCACTGGCTCTGGAGGCGCCCTCTTCTCTGGGATTTGTCATTACCACTGTGATTCTGTTATCCTCTAGGCTTTGTTCCCCTGCCTCCTCCCCTCTCACCTGACCCACACTTGTACCTAGTTCTCTCTTCTTTCTCCTTAGAAATAAACTGGACAAAAGACAAACATAACCAGATGCAGGTGATCAGCTTTAGAATTTTGGCCTTAGTTTGTGGAGGAGGAAGCCATATGAATTTAGTAGAAACTACCTCATGTTTTAAATTCTGGGTCTTTTTCTAAGCTAGCAATATGACACAAACACTTCAGATCCTGGGCAGCGCAAGCCGCAGCTCTTAGTCAGCCATGCAATCATGAGGAAAAAAAAAACGGTACTCTGTGCACACAGTGTTGCTAAGCAACCATGCTCAGTAAGTGAGGTGTATTCAATTTGTTTTCAATTAAGATATTTTCAGTTTACAATGTGTTTATTGAGGTGTAATCCCATAATAAATCAAGGATTATCTGTATAAACAAGTCCCTCCTGTGAAGGACACCAAGTCACAGGTTGAACACTTTACCATTAGGCCAAGCTACGGCAGGGTCCAGAAAAACGCACAATGAAACATCCAAGACCACCTCCCTAGGAGGCCTGCCAGGGCAGAGCTGGGACCTCTCCAGGAAACAACCAAATCAGAGGAAGATATGCAGCAAGCTGCCTGTGACCATGAGCGCACGGCCCTCCCCCACTCTTGACCTCCTCTGTGCCCCACAGTGGGGGAGGCAGCTCTTAGGCTGAGGTCCTGTCACTCTGCCTTTATATGCTACCCAGTGCCTCAGCTGCTTGTTGCCTGCCACGTCCACACGCAAGGGTTGCTGTTGCCGCCCTCCCAAAGGAGGCCCTGCACTGGACCCCAGAGATGCCCCAGACTTACAAAAGAAGGAAACAGGGGCCTTACATCTTGAGCCAGGAAAAAGCCAGTGAACTACATTAGATCTCCTAGTTTTAATCCCATCCACAGGGAAGCTAAGGGTTGAGGATATGTGAGAGATGAATTCTCACAGCAAGGACACAAGGAGACTTTGTCCTCCGGGACCACTGAGCAGGGAGGCGTGTTGGGACTAGACAGGATCTTGCTCTGTAGTCCAAGTTGCTCTCAGACTCTGGCCATTCCCTTTTCCTCTGCCTCCTGAGTGTGTGGGGTATAGGTCTGAGCTACTATGTTCATCAATGGATCCTCACTTCTCCAGCCTTCTTTTCAGTAGTGGGGATTGAACCTGGGCTTCATGGATACTAGGTCTGCCTCCTGCTACCCAGCCTCAGACTATCCCTTAACCAGCATGAGAATAACCTTGAAACAGGAAACTACCAATCACCACAGAGGAACCAGGACTGAAGCCACCTTTCGTAGCTTTGTTAGCTCTCTGCATCCCTAACGCTAAGGAGGGCACCTTACTGAGGGAGGCAGCTGGCCAGGAACAGGATGACAGGAACTCAAAATGGAGGCAGCTGTTGACAAGGGAATTTTTTGATATCACCTTAAGTATAGCAGGTAACCATTCAAAGCAAGGGGAAAACAAACAAACAAACAAACAAACAAACCCTTAACCATCTAGAAAGACAAGCCATTCTAAAGATTTTAGTCAGAGACACCCCCCCCCCCATCTCCAAAATAAAGGGTGGGCCTGAGATGTCACACATTTTTCAAGAAGATCCCAGCATGCACACAGGTCTGGGTTAGAACTTCAACAGAGCAAGGTTGTGTGAGTGGGGGTGGGGGTTGTCACTAGCTATCTTGCAGAGAGGGACTCTCAGAAAGAAGCTGTGGGTTTGGGGTATTAGCTCCATTGCTGTTCTCCATTTCCTGCTATGGTCCAGAGACCAAATCTAAGAACTGCGGCTTCAGGTGGATTAAAAAGTCTAAATCAAAACAAAGCCTATTCACTGTGGGGGTGGGGATGGGGATGGGGGTCAGGTGACTTCAAAATCAAATTGGAAAGCATTTATGTTTACAAAAGAATGGCATTCTTAAATGGCAATTTGAAACCAACAGTCCTGTAATTAAAATGTTTTGAACATTTTAAATTGCACTTCCATACTGTTTTTTAGGAGAATTGTTTTCTTGCTCTAGGCTCCTGCTGTCACAGTTCCTTGTGCTCTGTCACATCTTAGGTTGTGGGCGTCCAATTTTCCTAATAGGCTTATGGTAATGTACTGTGAACAAACGAAAATCTAACATGTCATGTAGATGGCATTAAATTGTAAATTAACAGCCTACTGACATTTGAAGGCACTAATACTTGATATCTTCTTAGAAAAAAAAACTTTCTTCAACTTTTACATCGGAAAGTTACTGTTGTTTCAGGAAGAATCACAGCTGCATGATTTACCTTTTTAGTACATAAACCCGGAACGGTGTGTTCACCTTTAATACTCACTCTCAGGAGGTAGAGGCAGGTGGATCTCGGTGAGTTCCAGGCCTGCCCCAGCTACACAGGGAGACCCTGCCTCAGAATAAGTTAACAAATTAAAAAAATTTTAATTAAATTAATTAGAAGAAAAAAAAATTCAGTGCAGTAGAGTAAAAATTTGGGCAGTGGTGGCTGGGGAAGCTCTGAGACCAGCCTCACCCACAAAACAAGCTCCAGGGACCACCAAGGCTAAACAGAGGAAGGTATCTGAGGCTAGTCTGGTCAATACAGGGAGCTCCAGACAGCCAGAGCTGTCATGGAGACCTGAAGGCCTGAGTTTGATCCCCGAAACCCTTGTGGAAGGGGAGAATTGGCTCCCTTTAGCTGCCCTTTGATTTGTAATAATAACAAAATAATTAAAGTTGAGTAAAAAAAAAAGAGAAAAGAAAAAGAATTACAAGGCAACCGTGGTATCGCATGCCTGAAATCCCAGCACTGGGGAGGCAGACACAGGCAGATCTCTTTGAGTTTGAGGCCAGCCTGGTCTACAAATTGAGTTCAGGACAGCCAAGGCTACACAAAGAAACCCTATCTCGAAAAACTAAAAAGAAAGAAAGAAAAAAAGAAAAGAATTACATGCAAATTACATACAAATTAAAATGTATGTGCTGGAAAGATGGCTCAGCGGGGTTAAGAGCACTGGCTGCTTTTCCAGAGGTCCTGAGTTCAATTCTCAGCAACCACATGGTGGCTCACAACCATCATAATGGAATCTGGTGCTCTCTTCTGGCAAGCAGGTGTACATGCAGATAAAGCACTCACATACCTTAAATAAATAAATAAATCTAAACACACACACACACACACACACACACACACACACACACATACACACACACACATATATATAGTCTGTGTGTAGATTATCACATCCAGTAAAATCTTACCAGAACACAGGAACGAAAAATAGCACGTGATACTGAGGGTGCCATGTTTAGGCTCATATCCGCTTAGTCACTCATACCCAGCGTGAAATCGAGTATAAGGTCTGTCCAAATAAGAACCCTCACAACAACAGGCCAGACACTGAATGGCTCTACCCTTGTGAAGGACAGAAAGAACGAAAGTGTGTCTGTGCGCGCTGGCGCCCGTATGTTCAGGTACCGAGTTGCGCGCATGCGCTCCTGTGCCTCTGTGTGTACGGCATGATGCTTGGGAGGTGGTTAGACAATTTTACAGTCAGCTGTCCTCTTCCAGCCTGTGTTTCAGGGATCAAACACGGGTCAGGGTTGACTTTCGTTAGCCTTCCTACAATTTCCATTGCAGGCGTTAAGAGTCTTGGTGGAAGAGAGGCGGGGAAAGGTGGAGGACAGCGTGGTTTTGCTATGCTTGGATTCTGCCTGTCTCCTTCCTCTAGATGCCGGAAGATACAGTGCTGGCTTCCCGACCGTTCCCCTCGTTCCCCTCGGCACCCAGAGCAAGCGAGGCTCCTGTGTCCCAGCATCTGCCACCAGCAGCTTCCTTCAGGTAAGCACTGCCATCTTTTAATCCTTTGGTACTGATTCAGAAGCGTGCAGGGGCACAAGGATTTTAATGTAGGGAGTGAGGCGTTTGGGAGCATGCAGGCCTGGATTTAGTCATTGCCTGAGGTGTCAGCTGGGGGGCACGGGGCCTGCCTTCCCCGTGCTCAACCTTCTAATGGGGGCTGACAGCGCATGACCTTTGTACACGCAGCTGAGTGCCGCGCGCGTGCCGCGCCGCGCTCAGTACCAAATGTGAGCCGCGTGGGCCAGGAAAGGTGTGGCAGAGCATAACCCATAAATAATGAGGTACCCTATCGTTCAAGAGAAGACCCAGGTAAACAGAACCAGACAGGGACATATCGTTCTCCAGACCGATGAGCTCTGTTCTTAGAGAACCAAGGGACCAATTGATTAGAGGTAATTGTAATTGGTAATGAAATTTCAGAAACGCCGGGAGAAGAAAAAACTCACCGGGAAAATCAACAGAATCCGTTAAAAATTACTTTGAGATATCACCTCACCCCCGTCAGAATGGCTCTTATCAACTTTCTGACAGCAAATGGTGGAGAGGAAGGTAGAGAGAAAGGACCACTTATTCACTGTTGGTGGATGAAAATTAATGCAGCCATTGTGGAAATCAGTTTGGACACTGCTCAAAAAAATTAAAAATAAACTTACCATATGACCCATCTGTTTTTCTCCTGGGCACCCACTCAGATAACTTCATACCCTATCATAGAAATATTTGAATGACCATGTTTATTGCTGTTTTATGATTGTCCATTGGCAAATGAATAGACAACTTGGTATGTGTATAAAATTGAATACTATTCAGCTCTAAAGGAAAAATGATTTTTAAAATTTATAGAAAAGTAGATGAACTTAGAATATATAGTATTACGTGAGGCTACACAATTTTAGAAACAAAAACCTTCATGTTCTCTTTCATGTGTGGAATCTAGCCAACATTTATATATATGTATATATACATAAACATATACACATCTGTATAACATACAGAAAAGCAAACAAGAAAAACCTAAGTATAAGGGATGAAGAAGGGCTAAATGTGGGTAATGGGTCCAAGTCATGAAAGAGGATGTGAAGCTAAATTTTTTCTAGTTCTAACTCTGTCATGAAATTTTTTGGTTTTGGTGGTCTTTAAGTACATAGACTATATTTGATAATTAAAGTATAAAGTCCACAGTGGGGCCATGTTGGCATGCGCCTTTAATCCTAGCACTTGGGAGGCAGAGGCAGGCAGACTTCTGAGTTCCAGGGCAGCCTGGTCTACAGAGAAAGTTCTAGGACATTCTGGGCTACACAGAGAAACCCTGAAAAAATAGTAAGCAAACAAACAAATATGTGAAATCTCATGGGAAGCCCCAAAGCTTTTGTTCTGAGTGCTTAATCTCATTGTGTGGAACTTCACTGAGTCTGGTCAAATTTGATGTGAGATGTTTTTGTTTATCCAAAAGTGTTTTGTTTTTTAAATAATTAAGCTGTTTATCTTCAGAAGGGATGAGCAGTGGGTGAGCGCAGCAAACACATCAATCAGTGCAGAAAAATTTTTCCTGCCCTTTAATTTAAAAACAAAACAGAAAAGATATTCGTTTTCAGTTCTGAACTCCACTTCTCCTTTCTCGAAATGAACTTTTCACAACAGTACATGGCCCTTATTGGCTTTACTAGTTATTACTTAACAATCCACATCTGCCTCTTTGTTAACTACAGCAACGATGAGAAAATTGTCCCCAAACACTTAACAAGACCAGAAACAGGAGCTATGAGGAGTCCCCCTCAATTGCCAGCTGGTCTAAAAGCTGCCTTGTAAATCAATCTTGTGCAGCTCGGTTGCATTTGTGTCAGGTTGAGGAAAGCAAACAGCTAGAGTGCTTACCTGTTAATGTTCTGCGAGGAGCCAAGCTGTTGTGGCCTCTGAATGTAACCTCCTCCTGCTCCCTTAGGCTTCGCACTCTTTTCCTGGCTGCCTCATACTGCTTTTATTTGACTTTTGAAATGACACTGTGCCAAAAAAAAAAAAAAAGAAAAAGAAAAAAAGAAAAGGTTTTGAGTGTTTTTTCTTAAAGATTTATTTGTTTTTATTTTATGTGCGTGGCCATTTGTCTGTATGTATATCTGTGTTCTACATGTATGCAGTGCTGGAAGTGTGTGTGGGATGTCCCAGAGCCTTGTTACAGATGGCTGTGAGCCCCCATGGGGGTGCTGGGAATTCTTTCCTGGGCCTCTGGAAGAGCATCTAATGTGCTTAATTGCCAGCCATCTTTCCAGCCTCAAGTGTGTGTGCACGCGCGCATATGTGTATGTTTTCTTTCTTTCTAAAAGAAAGATGTATTCCAGAAAGAAAGTGAGCAAGGAATGTAAGGTATGGATTGTTTTTTTCCCAAGGCCGTTTTTGTAACATTGTCTGGTTTTCCTTTGTTGTAGTTTAATTGGGACTCAGATCAGCTGGATGCCCGGTGCTAGCAGGGAACAGGGTGATTTGAAGCTTCCTCTCCTTTATCTGGGGAGGTTTTTGCTTATGAAAAGTCAAGTTATAGTGGCAGTAATGGAACAGAAGCCAGAAAATGTCGAAGGAAGTTGGTCAATCCACAGGAACCTATAGGATTACTCAGGAGAAATTTTTAAAGATTACATTTACTTGGTGTGTGTATGTAGGTCAGAGGATAGTTCAGGAGTCCATTTTCTCTTCCCACTGTGTGGACCCTGGGGATTGGACGCAGGCCCTCAGGTTTGGTGACAAATGCCTTTACTTATCAAACTATCTCATGAGACTGAGAAATTTTTTTTGAACTGGAAGTTGTTGTTGTTTAACTGTTTTGTTAGTGAAGAGATGGGATCCTATTGGTGTGTTCCTATTGGTGTGATCCTATTTGGTGTTTTCTGAGAGGTGGAGTGAGAGAACTTCATTCACTCCAAGGGGGGGGAAATCTGATTTTAAGCCCACATCACCCATTGTCTGTGGCCCTGGTCAGGAGTGTTTATGTGTGAGTCAGGCCTCAGTTCAGAAGTTCGAGGGATGAGTAGTATGGAGACTGAAAGTGAGCAAGCTTGGACACTGCTCGCTTCCCTCTGAAAAACCACCTCGACTCTGGTATGCTCTATGAACCCAACTATATGATATTTGAAACTGAACCTCACTCGTCCATAAAAAGTCAGCTTTAAAAATGTTCACAGCACAGGGCATGGCAGTTAGGCAGAGACAGGTAGATATGTATGAGTTCAAGGCCAGCCTGGTCTACACAGAAAAATTCTGGCCAGCTATGGCTACCCTATCTCAAAACCAACCAAACAAACAAAAAGTCAAATGCTCATGATTTTATATACTTGTTGTTTAGAACCAAAACTAGAAAAATCACAAGATGTCATTTTCATGGTGGGAGTTAGGCGATGTGGAAAGGGACTTTCCAGACTCTCGTCCTTTGTCCTAGATTCTAGAGCCTTCTTGGGCCTAGAAGGACATGCCTGCCTCCAGGGAGTCTCCTGATGGTGCAGCGATAAGCGCGCACCACGATCTTGGCATTTTTCTTTTCTGACTTGATGGATTCATGTGCTTGCTGGAGGGAGGGGGTAATTGTCAGTGTTGTAGGCTAGTCAGTGTGTCCGCCCATACCTGTGTTCTGTCATCTCACCAAAGCTCAATTTCATCCATAAAAGGCGCTTTTGAGGAGAATTTCGAGAAGTGTCAGCTACTTAACATAGTTTTTGTTTTGTGATAAAACAGGAAGCATCCAGGAGCAAAGACTGGAAAAAGCAGTGAGAGAAAGAAAAGACACTGATTAAGGAGTATCCCATGTGTCAAGCATAACATAAACATGGTATACAGTGAAAGCCAGGAATGTGTGTCTTATCTGTGTGTTAGTTACCACCTAAACTAAGTGTTGAGATATGCTTGTTTCACATTAATCCAAGACACAGTGAATTAAATTGCCATGATAACTAAAAACAAAATGAAACAAAACAAATCTATCTTTAGTAGAGCTCTATAGTTTGCTATGTGTTTGAAGATCGCCTTTCGTGGTTTCTCTCTGTATACTACCTGGGATGGCCTTACCTGACTGTCCTGTCTTGGCCTCTCAAGTGGGTGGGACCACAGGTGTGTGCCACTATATCCTGCTTTGAATAGCCCCCCTTTGATAGTCTTAAGAAGTCATGACTTGCAGTTGATGAGTTTTGCAAGGTCTCTGAATCCAGACCTGCTTAAATGAACTAGAGACCTTGAGTATTAATCATGCAGTAGAATGTCTGCCATGTTGGTTGGACTGGTAAGTGGAGGTACCAGAGATCTGTTGGGAGAGCCTTTTTGGAGCCATAGAGATGGCTTAGCAGGTGGTTGTGGCCCTTGCCTTCAAGCTAATGGTCAGGGTTTGCTCCCTGAACCTAGGTAGTGGAGGGAGAGAACTGAATCCAGAGTTGTCTTCTGACCTCCACATGTACAGTGTGATCCACACACAAACACACACACTAAACAAACAAACAAATGTTTGTAAAGAGAAAGAGAACTTCCTTTGGCAGTGGTAGGGTTTGGGATTTGTTTCCAAACACCCTGATTTCCAAAACTGTTCTTTTAAAAGGCTTACGTGTCTCGGTATGTGCCTCCTTATTGGAAGAGGTGTTTACAGAACTGACTCAATAGGAGGAAGGGCTAGAAATGACTTCTACCAGACAGAAGGGTTTCAGGGCAGCTTCTCTGCTTTCAAAGCCTGCTAGAGCTCTGACAAAGGAACTTCTTGAAGGACATATGTATGCTTACAATCCTTTACATCAACTTGGCTCAGGCACAACACAACACCTCTAGCACATTATTTTGGGCATGAGGACCTCCCACACCATAAAAATAACTTATTTTCATTGATGCTTGAAAGTTGACTTTTCTATAATTAGAATATATTATACTTTTTAAAACATGCATTTGTAGTGATCGAATGTTGTGATTTTAAGTGGTCATCTTCTTATTCCTGCCCCAAGTCTTACTGAGGAAAATTTGGGGTTAAAAACTTGATCAAATATGGCACGTGCCTGTAATCCCAGTACTCTGGGATGCAGAGGCAGGTGGATTTTTGTGAGTTTGAGGCCAGTCTGGTCTACAGAGTGAGTCCAGGACAGTCAAAGCTACATAAGAGAAACCCTGTCTCCAAACACAAACAAACAAAAAGGCATAAAAAGCCATACTTGTTGTAAATACCTAAATTGATGATAGTTTCAGAAATAAAGTTTTGGTAGAATGTAAGTGGTGTTCATGTTAATTTGTATTAATGATCAAACCTAATCTTGCTGTTGTTGTGTGGGGAAAGGAAGGAAGGCAGGCAGGCAGGAAGGAAGGAAGGAAAGAAAGAAAGAAAAAGAGTCCAAGTGACATTTTCTCACGAAGAAGTTGATTGTGAATAAGAGGCTCTCCTTTCAGTTCTTTCCTGTTATTCAGGGCGCTAACTCCCTCATATATATGAGGACCCTTCTTGGGCCTGCTGCTTCTTAGGTAGGCTGGGTTAGAGATGAGGTTTATTTGATTGCACAGTGAGGCTGCACGCATTCAGAGCTTTCCAAGGATGGGAATGGATTCACAGGCACAGATTTAGTGGCCCTAGGGGTTTGCATTGAGAAGCCAGGCAGCCCTGAGTTAACAGGGGCATTTTTATTCTACTTAAACCAAGAATTCTTAAAGGCCACCTAGGACAAAGCCTTGTCTAAATTCTTGCTTTTAATTTTTATTATTCCCTAGAGGAGCTGAGCTTGGAGGATTTGGCGGGGGGTGGGGGGACAGGCTAGAAGACACCCTCTACATCTTTTTCTCTAAGACACACAAGGCTCTAATTCCCCGCGGAAATGTGGGGAGCGGCTTCTATTTTCTCTCTAATTTGAATAAGCCTTCACAATAAGCCAAATGCCAATTCAAATGAGATCTAGATAAAAGGATTTAAATTGATTTTCTTACCTACTGTCTGTCTGAGTCACTTTCCTGGGAGTGGTAGGGAGGGAGGTTGAAGCTCTGGGATGTGTGGGGAGCGAGCAAACAAACACTTACCCCCCAAAGGTGCCTGTGCGGGTTCGGTGGGGAAGCTGGGAGGCTGGAAGGCGGGCAGCCACGTCTTCTGGGCTCCGTGCTCAGGATCCTTGAGCTTTAATGATTTCTCTAGGAGAACTGATTGCAGCTGCTTTGAATGGAGGAAGAAGTATTTCCTCTCTTAGTAAGCAAGGGAGGCAAATCTAACTCCACTGCCTTGGGAAAGGAAATGTGTTTCGCCTGTAGCCAAATAAATCTGTTAAACTCCGGTTAGGTGACAGTATCCTTGGCCTTGACCCAAAAAGTCAGGCCCTTCCCAACTACCTACTCCAATGATGCCACTTTTCTCATTAAACTCTCATAATTATAAATATGATGTCAGCGTATCTGGCTTTTCCCAAAACATCACATTTTAGGAAAGAAAAAGGACGAGAAGGGAGCACATTTTCTCAGCCTCTGGTTTAGCTGGTTCAGCTGGTTTAACATTTCTCATTGGGAAAATTGGCAGCCTGGGGACACACCACAGCTGTTGCTGCATTTTGTTTACACTGTAAGGTTTTTACAATTCGAATTTACTTCCAACATTAAAAAATCAAGACAGTTTAAATGGCCACTTAGATTATTGATTCCTCATGAAACGAATTAGCTTGTCTGGGTACGGCGGGACACAGTCCCCGTGAGGCTGCTAAGTTAGGCTGCTCTCGGTTTAGACAAGACGTCGCCTGGGGTCCTGTTTGTTTCACTCCTTCCCGCTCCCTCTTAGATGGCCTTTGACAGTCTCCACCCGCATCCTTCTCTGCCCCTCTTCCTCTTGAATTTCTTCAGTGTAAGAAAACTGGGCTGAGTTTACTGCAGTCTGAGCTCTTTCTTGCTCGGGAGTTGATAGTCTTGGGCAACATGATCGTGCGCTAGAGAAAGCGGACCCCGGTGGTTAACCTAGTAAAACCTGAGCACGCCGCGAAGAATGATGAAGTTCACAAGGCAACCCTAAGGAGCTTAACTGCAGAAGGGCCGTGTGTAACCGGAGGTGTAACAGGAAGCAGCCGGCCCAATACAAGGCGTGCACTGTAGGAAAGCAGTAACTAGACCCACTACAGCCCTTCTGCTCTCCATCACATGTCAACAGTTCTTTTATTGTTTAACTTTTCCCGATTGGTGTGATTACTGGGAGCTTTAACGGTATTTATTTATCTTGAGGCCAGGTTTTGTCGAAACAGCCTGTTATAGCTGGGCTGTCTTTGAGTTTGCAGTGATCCTCCTGCTTCAGCCCCCTAAGTGCTGAGCTAATAAGTGTGTGGCGCTATTCCCAGCCGCCATTTATTTTATTTCATTTTTTTCTGTGTATCTGTGTGCCTGCCAGAGTGTATGTGTGTTTGCGTGTGGAGGCACACATGTGCGTGAGTACATGGGAGGCCCAAGGTTGATGTTAAGTGATTCCTGCCTGATACTTTGAGGCAAGGTCTCTAGCTCAATCCCGGGTCTGCCTTCTTGGCTTGGCTGCTGGCTACTTGTTCCAGGAGTTAGCATTCTCTGTCTATGGTACATAATGAGCACAGATGGGTCCCACACTTACCTGACTTTTATGTGGATGCTGGATCCTACTACTTGCACGGCAAATGCTGGATCCACTGAGCTTTCTTCCCAGCCCTCATTTATTTATTATTATTATTATTATTATTAATTTTTTTTTTTTTTTTTTAAGACACGGTCTCTCTATGTAGTATTCCTGGCTGGCCTGGAGCTCACCCTGTGGACCAGGCTGGCTTTGAACTTACAGAGATTCTCTGACCTCTGCCTACCACAGGCTGGGATTAAAGAACCACAAAGAACCTCGATTTTATTTTGAAATCAGGTCTCTCCCTGAACCTGGGGTTCACAGATTCAGCTTCAGAGATTATCTCTTTCTTACTAGTGTGGCTGTTTCACATACAGAAATGTGAGGTGTCCGAGTTTGATGGAGGCCTTTCTCTCGCCTCAGGTGGGCTTTATCTCAAAAGTCAGAGTGCTTTCTTGTTGATTCATAGGGGTAAGATGAGAGAAGGCAGAGCTCACCAGAGCAGGGGCAGGTCCGTGGAAATGGGAAACCACCGGGCTGAGTCTGAGGTTTTTAAAAGGGTAGTAATGGGTGATTGAGGTGTGGGGTGGGGTCTGCTGATCTGTCCAGCCACCCTACCTCTGGGTGTCCAATGCCTCCTCAGTCTCCCTCACAGGCTCACACATAGCCTCACAGAGAGAAAGAAGGGACCAGAACTCCCCTCTGGCCGCCCTGCTTCCTGTAAAGACATTTCAGAATTGGTATTTTGGTGTCTCTGTTCTCTGAATTTTGACCTTTTTTTTGTTGTTGTTTTGCTTTTGTTTGTTTTTCAGACAAGGTTTCTCTGTGTAGGCCTGGCTGTCCCAGAACTCATTCTGTAGACCAGGCTCCCCTTGAACTCACTGATCTGCCTGCCTCTACCTCCTGAGTGCTGGAATTAAAGGCATGTGCCACCAGCACCAAGCTATTTGGACATTTTTCTAAGAATGAAAACTAAAGTCTAAATCAAGACATAGAATAGAGCCAGCAAGACAGCTCGGGGGTTAAGGTACCTGCTGCCAAACTCCAATAACCAGAGTTTAGTCCCTGGGGCCCAAAGAGTTGAAGGGAGCACCAGCTCCTGAAAGTTGTCCTCTGATCTCCGTATAAGCACTGTGGCACTCTCTCTCTCTCTCTCTCTCACACACACACACACACTAAATAAATTAATTTTTAAAATTAAAAAAAAAGAACCTAGTGGCCAATTGCCAGCATTGAATTAAAACAAAACAAAACAACGAAGTAATAATAGCAACTCTATGATTTAGTGGTTGCCTTAACTGTACCTTCTGCAGATATTTCAGTTTTCTTAAAATCCAGTTATTGATTTCTGGAAAATCATTTGCATAAAATATTATTATGATTTTGTAACCAAGGGATCCATGGGTAAATCATTAGTTAGAAAGTAGGGTGGATGAATTCAGTGGTAGAGAGATTGCCTAGCATATTCAAGGGTATGAATTCAACCTGCAGCAGTATAAGAAAGGGAAAATCATATTAACATTTTTGAAGAACAAGGAGAATCAAAAGATTGAGGCCAGCCTGTTCTCTATTATAAAACATTGTCTCAAAAATAAATAAATAAGCCAGGCATGGTGGCACACACCTGTAATCCCAGCACCCAGGGAAGCAGAGAATGGCATATCTCTGTGAGTTCGAGACCAACTTGGTCTACAAAGCAAGTCCAGGACAGCCAAGGCTACACAGAGAAATCCTATCTTGAAAAACCAAAAATAAATAAGTAAACAAACAAACAAACAAATAAATAAGCCAGGCATGATAAAACATACCTGCCTTTAATTCTAGCACTTAAGAGGCAGAGGCAGGTGTATCTCTGTGAGTTTGTAGCCAGCTTCGTCTGCATAGCAAATTCCATGTCAGCCAGGACTACATAGTTGGAACATTTTCCATGTTTTTTACATTGGTTGTTTTGCATGTATGTCTGTATGAAGGTATTGGAACTTGAACTCTCTGGAACTGGAGTTACAGATAGTTGTGAACTGCAGTGTGAGAACTGGGAATTGAAGTTCAAGTAGAGTGCTCTGGAAGTTCAGGTAGAGTGCTCTTAACTGCTGAGCCATCTCTCCAGCCTTAGACCCTTTTTAAAACAACAACAAAACACTAAACAACAACACATTACTTAAGAGATACTGGTTTTTCTTTCTCTCTCCTTGTACTATAGGTATGTTATTTATTTTAAATTTATTTCTGCCATAGTTATATATATGAAATTTAGAGGAAAAAATGTCTATCTATGCTCTATGGATTTTTTAAAAAAAACAATTTAAAATATTTATGTATTTTATATGTATAAGTGTTTTGCCACATGCATGTATGTGCACCACATACAGACCTGCGGAAGACACAAGAAGGCATTGGAACTGAGTGACAGGTGGCTGTGAGTCAGCATGTGGGTGCTGGGAATCCAGTCTGGGTCTTCCACAAGAGCAGTAAGTGTTCTGAACCACTGGACCAGCTCTCCAGGCCCCTATACATCGTTCTTTATTCCATGATGTGATACTAAAATGACCTGCTCAGCAGGACACAGGGACTATCAAGGTAATAAAGGGAATGAAACTTTGCCTTTGCTGTCTGAAGTCTAATAGTGCTGCTTACAATTGGAAACAAAGAGTGACATGGCTTGGGATATAGCTAAATTTGAGGAGTGCCTGCTCAGCACACATGAATCCCCGGGGTTCTTTTCACATCACCACATAAGTGCACATGCCTGTCAGTCCCAATATTTGGGAGGTAGAGGCAAGGGAATCAGAAGTTAAAGAACAGGGGTTGAGGAGATGGCTCAGAGGTTAAGAACACTTGCTGCTTTTTCAGAGGACCAGCATTTGGCTCCCAGCAATCACCTGTAACTCCAGGGGATCTGATGCCCTCTTCTGGCCTCCAAAGACACCTGCAGGCATGTTCACGAGACAGACACAGACATACACTTAAATACAACAATAAAATAAACCTTTTTTTCAAAAAGAAGGTCAAGATCATCCTTAGCAGGGGCTGGAGAGATGGCTCAGAGGTTAAGAGCATTATCAGCTCTTCCAGAGGACCTGAATTCAATTCCGAGCAACCCCATGGTGGCTCACAACCATATATATTGAGATCTATTGCCCTCTTCTGGTGTGCAGATGTCCATGCAGACAGAACATCGAATACATTAAAAAAAAAATCCTTAGCTACATACAGAATTTGAGACCATCCTGGTAGCCTCATCCTGGCACTTGGAGGCAGAGGCAGATGGATCTCTATGAATTCTTTACATTGAGTTCCAAGAGCTACATAGTGATCCCTGGCTCAACAAACAAAAACAAAACAGCACTCTCATCCTCAGCAAACAAAGAACTAAAAATGATAGATTAACAGGAAAAAATGATTGCTTTCCAGTATATACAGCCTTCATGGAAAAGAACTGAAAATTCAAAGCAGTTAGGCCTAGGAGCTTGTAGTTCACTGTAGCAAAGTGCAATAAATTGCAGAGAAGTGATGGCATAGGAAGAGAGTGTTGGGCTTCGGAGCCAGTTATTGTAATGACTATGAACTATATGGTAAATAGAGGTTGTTAAGTAAAGTTCGTTTTAAAGATGCAGTGTGGCCTTTAGTCTCTGCTGATAAGGTTAGCTGAGTGATTAAGAGTGGTTCATTCTTTTCAGTGATTTCCAGGCCTGCCTGGTCTACAAGGCGAAGTTCCAGGACAGCCAGGGCTATATAGAGAAACCCTGGTTCTATTAAAAAAAAAAAAAGTGGTTCATCCAGTACCCATGGGTTAGAGGCAGGTGGAGAAGAAGGCCAGCCTAACTTCAGGACAAGCAAAACTACACAGAACCTAGCTCAAAAACCAAAACCAACCAAACAAAAACCTATGCACAAGTAGCATTTTTTTCCCCAAGTAGTATTGTATTTTAATACCCCTTGTGATATCAGCTAGATATGCCAAGGTCTGCTGGTCTTATTTTATTGTTTATTGTGCTGGAGCTCTCTGTAATGATTTTGATTGCTCTGTCCCTCCCTCCCTTCCTCTCTCCCCATCTCTCTCTCTTTCTCAACACTGGAGGGCTGAGAATTTGGTAGACTGCTTCCCTGGCACAAGCGAGGATGTAGGTTTGATCCCCGCACTGCAAAAAGACAACAAACATTGTGCTAAATAAACAAAACAACTCTAGACTTTCTCATCTTAGCCTTTTTGTATGCTTATTTGTTTTGTTTTGTTTTTGTGGGGTTAGGGTAGCTCAGGCTAGCCTAGACCTTATTACTCAGCTGAACTCAGGGTACCCTCCTACTTTAGCCTCCCAAGTGCTGGAACTACAGGTGTGAGTCTTCATGTCCAGGGTCTTAAGATATTTTTTTTGGGGGGGGGTGTCAAGACAGCTTTTCTGTATGTAGCCTTGGCTGTCCTGGAACTCTTTCTGTAGACCAGGCTGGCCTTGAACTCACAGAGATCTGCCTGCCTCTGCCTCCTGAGTGCTAGGGCTAAAGCCATGCTTCACCACGCCTGGCCCTCTTAAGGGATTTTTTTAAGTGTATAATTCAGCAATTCGGTAGTCATGTTGTTGAGAAATAACTATGTGGGACAGTTTCACCTTGCAGATTTTAATCTCTGTGGGCACAGTAAGAGCAGCTTTCCAGATCAAAATACTTGACAATAGATTAGTGTGTGCATGTGAGAGTGTGCGCGTGTGAGGGGCCAGGCAAAGGAGCAGGAGACAGAGCACACATCAGGGTGCAGCTTGTGTGTGGAGGTCACAGGTCATCCTGCCGGAGCTGGGAATTGGTGCCCTCCTCCCCTGTATCTGTGCATCGAGAGCTTCTCCTTGCTGAGCCATCTTGCTAGGCCGCCTCCTGCTGCCGCTGCCTTTTGAGACAGGGTTGCGCTATCTAGCGTTGGCTGACCCAGAGCTCCATGTGGAGACAAGACTGGCCTCAGCTCAGAGATCCGCTGCTGCCTCCCCGGTGCTGGGATTAAAGCACCTGCACAGCCAGCGCCACGTTTGCTTTCAGCGCCACGCCATGGCACACCCCTTTCTCTAGTGACGGCAGCTTGAAGACACCCAATAATGTTAGCACTTTTCTGTATTCCCCCTCCCAGCCCCCTCTCAGGAAGCTGAGGCAGAAGGTGATAAATTGGAGGCCATTGCACGCTACATAAGAAAACCTCTCGATTTTCTTTTATTTATTAACTTAGTTATTTACTTGGTTTTTCGAGACCGGCTTTCTCTGTGTGTAGCTTTGGCTGTAGACCAGGCTGGCTTCATATTCACAGTGATCCACCTGCCTCTGCCTTCCTGAGTGCTGTGATTACAGGTGTGTGCTACCATGCTGCAGGCTAGAAAACCTTTGGGGGCTGAGAGACAGAAGAGGGGAGGAAGGGAGGAAAGGGAGGAAGGGGAGAGAGGGAGGGAGAGCCTGGTCAATTCAACTATTCAAAACAGACAACTCCCTAAAGCAAAACAGGAGTTCCTTAAAGCAAGAATTTCTAATCCCAGCACTCCAGAGGCTGGCAGATCTCTGTGAGTTTGAAGCCAGCCTGGTTTACAAAGTGAGTCCAGGACAGCCAGGGCTGTTAAACCAAAAGGGGGAAAGAAGGAAGAGGAGGAGGGGAGGAAATAAGGAAGAAAGGAAGGAAGAGAAGGAAGAAAGGAAGGGAGGGAGGGACCTGAGTTCAGATCCTAGTACTAATGAAAAAGGCCAGCACATCCTTGTACACCTGTGTCCTCAGCTCTGAGTGAGGCAGAGTTAAGAGCATCCAGGGAGTTTGCTGACTACCTATCTAGCTCCAGGTTCAGTGCAAGGCTTGTTTCATGGGAATAGGAACAGAATGATGTGGGAGGGCTCCTGCAGGCCTCCTCTGGTCTCTGCAAATGTGCACATAGGAGTGCATACCTGTGCATACAACACACGCAGACACAGACAGTCACACAAACACACACACACAAGCTCGCGTGCGCACATGCATGAAGGAAAAGAAAAAAGGAAGGATGAATAAAAAGTTATTTATTAACTCAGGCTGGCCTGCCCTCACTATATAGTCTAGGTTGGTCTTGAACTCGGGCAGTCATCCTACCTCAGCCTTCCAAGTACTGGGGTTATAAGCTTGAGCCACCATGCCTGGCCTCTTTACTTTTTATTTTCTGTGGGACACAGTCTCTCTAGTGGCCCAGGCTGGCCTCTCTCAGTTAGCATTTTCCTGCCTTAGCTTCTGACGCAGTTTTAAAAGTTGCCTGCTGAGGTGGAGGGACGGTGTAGTTATTGTGAGCACACGCTGCTCTTGCAGAGGCCCAAGTCCGATTCTCAGCACGGCTGACATAACCCAGCTCACAGCCAGCTCCCCGGGGGATCTGATGCCTCCCTTCTCTGTGGGCCCCTCACTCAAATGTACATACCCAACACAAACATACGAATAAGTGAAAATAAAAATAAACACACAAAAAATTTGTATTCTCATTATAGAATACTCAGAAGACTTAAAAAATTATAAAACGGAGATTAAAATCATCCTTAACTATAACTATAGCATTTAAGAACTCAGTTCTAACATTCTGATATATTTCTATATTTTTAAAATATCTGTGTGAGATTAAGGTGATTTAAAGGTAGAGTACAGCTTCCCATTTCACGTACACTGTGAACATTTTTCAGTGTCATTAAATATATTCAAAAATATGCTTTTTGATGGGAGTTGTGCTGTAGTGGAAAAAAATAGACTTTTTAATGACTGTATAATACCATGCTCTGCTGATGCTCTTCAAGCATCTTCAAAAGTGGCAACTTTATTGCCACCCTGTAACACAGAAGTTTCATGCTGTTGAACCACTTTCTAAGCAATTACTGGTCCATCTTCTAAAGAAATAAAGTGCTATCAAGCTGGATCCTAAAAAATAAGCACATTTTAAGAAATACAGTAAAATACAAAATCCTAGCATAGGCTACAATTTAGGTAAAGTGGAAACAGAATCTGGTATTATCTGTCAACAAACAACTTTAGAAAGCTTTTCCATAAAATTAAATAATGATATGATGTGTTATCCAGTACCCTCGCCGCACTGTAATTACGGTAATGAGACATTTACTACAATAAGACTATATTTTTAAAAATGTGATTTGGTGTTACCTGCCATTGAGTTCTTTAATATTCCCATTTAAGCTGTATGAGACCCAGAAAGCACGGTGAGGAGAAATTTTGTTGACTTATACAGTGCATGGAAATGGAAAGACGAAAACTTCCCTTGAATTCTCTAGGGGTAAGCAGCAGAATTGCAAGTGGAGAGCTTCAGCTGGAGGCCGAGGGCCCTCAACAAAGCACGCAGATTTACAGCATTTAGAGTGTAATAAAAAGAGCAGACTTGATGTTTGATTTCCTTTCCTGCCATCCTATCTATCGAAAGTTGCAGTAGTACTCATCAGGGAAATGCAAATCAAAACCACAATGAGACATTACCTTGCTTCAGCATGAATGACCCAGTAGAGTATGCCTGTAGTCTCAGTAGGAAGAGGGCTTCAATGTACACACCAATTCCCTGTCTCAGCACCAACACAGACACATGCACAGAGACACCCAGACACAGATATTCAGACACAAACACACACACACACACACACACACAGATATGCACGCAGACACACATGCATAGAGACACACAGACATACAGACACATGCAGACACACAGAGACAGATACACACATAGATACTAGACACATACATACACACATAGACACACACACACAGACACACGTACAGACAGACACACATGCACAGACACAGACACATATGCACAGAGATACACAGACACAGATATTCACACACAAACACATACAGACACACAGACACAGACACACACAGACACAGATAGACACACATAGACACAGACATGCATGCACACACACTCATACAGACATGAAGACACACAGACACACATACAGATACACACACATAGAAACACAAAGATATACACACACGCACAGACATACAGACACACACACAAACACATCCGACAATAACAACAAAACTTCCAAAAAGACAAGGCTGGTAGAACATGAGGAAAAGGGAAGGAGTTCTTACATACCATTGGTAGGCATATAAAGTTAGCACAGCCATTTAAAACTGTGTGGAGATTCTTCTAAAAATTAAAAATGGAATCACTGATACAATCCAGCAATCCCACCACTGGCTGTACACCCA
Organism: Psammomys obesus; assembly: GCF_907164565.1. Lineage (NCBI taxonomy): Eukaryota > Metazoa > Chordata > Mammalia > Rodentia > Muridae > Psammomys > Psammomys obesus. The sequence goes on along the minus strand of NW_026593286.1, from coordinate 27,413,661 downwards.
AAGAAAAGGAAATCAATATGTCAAAGAGGGATCTGCATTCTTCTGTTGCAGAAGCATTCCCTAGCTGAGAGAAACACCCTAAGTCTACCCATTGATGAATGGATAAAGAAACCGTGGTACGTGCACACAGTTGATGTCATTCAGCCTTAGGAGAAGATGAAATCTTGTTCTTTGTGATAAGACAGATGGACCTGGAGATGGCTAGGATAAGTGAGATAAGCCAGGCACAGACATTTGAGCACTGAGTCATCTCAGGCGTATGTGGAATCTGAAGCAGTGGATGGTGAAGAAATGAAGCATAGAATGGTGGCTGGGAGAGTTGCAGGGAGGGAGACATGGGAAAAGGCTAGCCCGCCCAGTTACAGTCAGGTAAGAAGTTCTGCTGCGCTATTGTTAAAGAACAGGACTATACATCATGCTGATGGTAATGTCACTGAAAAAGCGAGAAGCAAGGAATTTGGAAGTTTTTACCATACAGAAATGATAAATGTTTGAGGAAGAAGACATTTTATAACTCATTTTAAACAATACCCAGTGTCTATATGTATTGAAATGACATGCAGTACCTTAAAAATATGTGTATTTTTGTGTCTTGGCTTAAAAGCTTTTATAAAGATTATTAGTGATTATTCATATAGATGGACTTTGCGGGGGAGGGTAAGGTTAGTTGTTTATGGGCTTTTAGAGTTTCTTTTTCCAAATAAGAGAAAACACAACTCAGAATTTAAAATTCAATAATTAGAAGTTGAATTACGTATCACCATGGGAAATTTATCTGAAAAACAAAACAACCCAAAGCCCTAATTATGGCGGCAGTGCGTGTAGGGATGACAGATGCAAAGAGGAGGGTACACTTGGCCAGAAATGGAAAAAAGTTCTGAGAGAGGAGCAGAGTCAGATTTCTTGTCACGTTGCACTGTGATAAAGGGCACAGCCCTGGAGAAGGCGCCAGACACATTCCAGGAGAGGCCTACCCTCTTCAGAATAGATGCTCAGCTTTCCACTTTGTGACAGTGATCCAAGCCCCAGAGGAAGCCTCATGGAGGGCCTGCAAAACTGGGCTTTCAGTGACCCGGCTTCTAATGTAGGTTTTTGATTTATGCGGTGGGCTGAGTGACCCGAAGCATCTCTCTAAAATTCTTCAACTCCGGTTTCGATCTTTGTTATTATTGCAGGGTTCATGCAGCCCAGACTGGCCTTGAGCTCTCTAGGTAGCTGAGGCTGACCTAGAACTCTGGAGCAAGGATGGCAGGCATGGACCGTCTGCCTGATTTTAAGCCTGTTTCGTTTGTTTGTCTGTTGATCTGGAGAGTGGCGATGGTGACATCGGTTACACTGCAGTGGTGCTGTGAGGGTTTCTCCACTCAGAGGACGCACACAGGGAATAAGGGCTCAGGCAGTGTCCATGCTGCAGCAATTACTCCACGATTACCCACTCTGCTCCTCATTACTCTTCCTGCTGATAAGGTGCTGTTACACCCATTCGTCTTGTGGCAGGAACTACATTTCCCGCTACAAAAATCAATTCCCACCTTTCTTACCATTAAGTGCCCCGATTTTATTTAGTGCAGAAATGTAACTAGAGAAGGCACCTGTTTCCTAAAATGGCCACTACCATGTAAGTAGAAAACACTAGCTGGGGCATCCAGAGAAGCTTTCTGGCTCATGCTTTAAAAGACAGGTGAGAGCTGTAGCCTAAAGAACATAAGGGAAGGACAAGTGAGGGTAGGGAGGCAGTTATTTTTAAAAATACAGTCCTTCGTACCCAACCTTGAAATTCTTTGTCGTTGAGACAAAGTCTCACTATATGGAGCAGGCTGACCTTGAACTCACTGCCGCCCCCGCTCAGCCTCCCAAGGGCTGAGATTTGTAGGCATATATCATCATGCCTGAGCTGAGCCCTGAAATTCTTGAGGCAGTGGAGTGCAGCTGCAGCAGCTTTCACCCTGGGAACTCCTTGTCCGTTGAGAGCTATAGCCCTCATGTGCTTAGGTCACTCTTATTTTGAGTTTGTTGCTGTGTTGTCAAACCAAAGAGAAACTCGATACACTGCACTTCTTTAAGTTCCTTGAAAATAGCTAACAGTTCATCATGCAGGATGTCATGGCAACAGAGTCTCATTGGGTGGGGTAACGTGGGCTTGTTTTTGAGAGAACAAACAAACAAAAACCTGCCTGAAAACTACCTTACAGGGTTGTTATAAGAACGGAGTGAAAAGAAAGGAGTTAGTTGGTTTGCCTAATCTAGGCCCTGGCACATCACAATGACTCGGTTCGTAGCCTCTGATGTTGCAGGGTCATCCCAAAGGGAAGCAAGGTGGAGACTTGGACTAGAAAGCAGGGACAGTCACTTTCATAGTCCATCAGAATGAGCCCGTTTCATGAATCTGTTACCCAGGGGGATGTCAGCTTGAAAGTGCTGGCTTAAAAGAAAGACAGTGGATGTCACCAAGCCAGATGCTCCAAAATGGCCTTTTACTTAAATAGAGTGAGAGGTAACGATTTGCAATCTCTTGATTCTGTTCCGGGAACTGCTTTCAACCCCATGCTTGTGCTCAGTACCCAAGTTCTGAAAAACTTTCTGCCCCCTCCAGGGCTTGCTCAAGCATGATGTCCAATCAGTAAAGTGGACCCATGCCTGGAGTTCAGAGCCCACCTCCAGGGAGGTGTGTGTGTGTGTGTGTGTGTGTGTGTGTGTGTGTGTGTGTGTGTG
>NW_026593286.1:27401140-27410939 GCF_907164565.1 Psammomys obesus | reverse complement strand
TGTGTGTGTGTGTGTGTGTGTGTGTGTGTGTGTGTGTGTGTGTGTGTATTAGGGCCAGCCCATCACAGCAGAGTAGGCATGAACTCAGCGGCTGTGTGTGAAGGTTTTTGAATGGTGGGAACTTCTGCAAAGACTTTCCCCCAACCAAGAAATGATGGCTAACTGAAACTTTAAGATGGATGCAGGACCACAGTGAACCTGGGCTCACTATGTAATTAAAGAGGATTTTTTTTTTCTTATTAACCTACTGTTTTATCATCGTATTATTTTCAAGTAAATCCTTAAGGAATATTACAAGGGAAGAGATGGTTCTCCAACAATGTCTGCTTGTCCTGTTTTAAGTTTATTCTCTCTTGACTGAGGCGATGACTCTCTAGACATTACAGGTATAGTCCCAAGAGTGATGCTATCACAGCATCTTGATGACAACATGAGTGATCTCACTGATGTGAAAAACACACAGAGGAGAGTGGTTATTTATTTCCATAATCTCCCCTGCTTATCCAAGCCTTGCCCTAATTTAATGGAATGACAGCCATTATGTTGTTAGTTAACTAGATTTTTTTAAAAAAATATTTATTTATTATTTTTTATATATGAGGACTCTATCTGCATGTATACCTGCATGCCAGAAGAGGGCATCAGACCCCGGTGTAGATGGTTGTGAGCCACTATGTGGTTGCTGGGAATTGAACTCAGGAACATTTGGAGGAGCAGCCAGTGTTCTTAACCATTGAACCATTTCTCCAGCCTGGTGGCATATTTCTTTAATACCAGAACTCTGGAGACAAAAGCAGGCAGTTCAAGCAGGCAGTTTTGTGAGTTCAAGGCCAGTATCAGCTACAAAGGGAGTTCCAGGTCAGCCAGGATAGAAAGTGAGATCCTATCTTAAAACAAATATGCCTCTCTCTCTCTGTACACCTACATAAAAATTAGTTAAGAAGGATGGTTTAATTGGTAAAGGGCTTGCTTGAGTTTGATCCCCAGAACCCAGTATTTGAAGAAGGAAAAAAAAAAAAGAAAAAAAGCTGGCTATGGTGGTTTATACTTACGCTCTCAGAGAAGGAAGGTGGAGATAGGGCACCAGTAGGACTCACTGAGCACCAGTGTCATTGGTGAACTCCAGGTCAGTGAGAGACCCCAAGTCAAAGCGTGGGGTTGATATTCCCAAGGGTAACACCGAAAGCTGTCCTCTGACCTCTGCTGCACACCAAGCACATGAAGTCAGTACATACGTATGTAAGCAATGAATTAGAACAGCTGGATGTGGGAGGAGTTCAAGGCCATCTTTAGCTATCTAGGGAGTTCAAGGATATCTTGGGATGCATGAGACCCTGTCGCCAAAAAAAAAAAAAAAAAAAAAAAAGATACAGTTTAGAAAAAAGAAAGGAGAGGTACATTTTCTACATGTAACTTAATATGTAATTTTTGGTTTTGTTACCATGGTTTTTTTACATTATTGAAAACACAGAATTGAATCAAATGAAAAGCGCAACCTTTAGAAACTGAGAACAAATTGAAGCTCATGAGCCTAACAATATACCATGTTGGTAGCCGTTCCATATGGAGGAAAAACAATTACTTTAAGAGACTTTAAAATACAGTGTTTTGCCTACATATCCTGTGGGACAAAAGAATTGTGAGGAAATTTAAAACTGCAGCTAGTAGTTACTGTTAGCAGAAATATCAGCATTCTTATTTTGAAACTTATTATAACTCTATTGAAAACTAAAATGAAATCTAAGTTTACATCAGTATGAATGTGAAAGAAGATATTATGTTCCATGTAAGCGAAAAAGATAATATATAAAAATCAAAGAAGTTAAGCCAACACATTGCAATCTTAAATTTGAACTGGAAAAACAAAAATGAACTCAGAATTACTTTTTTCTCTTAAAAGTGTATTTTCCAGCTTTGTTGTGCAAGGCACTGGGAAGCAACAAAAAGCCAGCAGTGGTAAACATCAGTGACCCCCAGATCCCCGGCCATGCTGGCAGTGGAGGCTTAGGACTGTATTTCTGATTTCTTTCTTTTTTCGAGACAAGGTTTCTCTGTGTAGCTCTGGATGTCCTGGAACTCACTCTATAGACCAGGCTGGCCTTGAACGCAAAGATCTGCCTGCCTGTGCCTGTGCCTGTGCCTGTGCCTCTGCCTGTGCCTCTGCCTCTGCCTCTGCCTCTGCCTCTGCCTCTGCCTCTGCCTCCCGAGTGCTGGGATCACAGGCATGTGCCACCTCACCCAGTGAGGCTTACGACCATATTTCTGATTTTATGAAGCGAAGGCAGGAGGATTGCTGGGAGTTCCAGCTCAGCCTGAGTTTGTGTATTGAGCGCCTGACCAGGCAGGGTAAGATAGTTTTTCTCAAAAGCAAACAGAAAATAAATAAGCCCCCCATACACTAACAACAACAAAAGTAAGAAAGAAGGGAAAAGGGGAGTAGGTGGGGAGGGAGAGAAAAGCATCTGAAAAGCGAGCCTCTTGGTCTGGGAAGGGTCATTCTGGTCAGGAATCAAGACAGGTAATGACTGCACCCCTAAGTATTAGAAATCTATGTGTTCATGGCAGTTTTTAGGACAAACCCATGAGTCATCATTTAGAGATTGTTAGGGCATCATTATCCACTTACTCTCATTACCCTGAAAATAAGGAAAGGATTAAGTAACTTTTTCTTGGATTTCATGTACACCCTGTGTTATAAGATGGTTAAATAATTTATATAAAAAATCTACCTAATAATTCTAAGTGATAAAGTTGATAGTGAGTGTGTGCTGAGGACATAGTGGAAGCCAGGTGGATGTTAAGATTTGGGAGGGACTTCACAGCCATGTTGTTACCTAGTAACGATCTTAGAATCATGCTCAGTGCTTCTTGATGTCACAGACTCAGAACTTCTCCTCTTTGGACCCACTTCCTTTCTGTCTTCATTAGGAAAAAAAAAAGGCTTTTAAGAGAAAAGAACCAAACATGACGAAATATAATAAGATGAAGCTAAAACTATCATATTGAAGTTGGACACTGCAACCCAACAGGAGGAGAAGGGTCCCAAGAGCAGGCACAAAAGTCGGAGAGCCACTCATTCTTACAGTCAGGAGCCCCATACAAATACTAAACTAACAGCTATAATATATGGACAGAGGACCTGGTGCAGACCCTTGCAGCCCTGTGCTTGCTGCTTCAGTCTCGGTGAGCTCATATGTGCCTTGCTTAGCCAGAGGGCATGATGGAGGACACCAGGAAAACAGCGAGGACTTTAAAAGGCTGGAGAGTAATCCTACAAGTAACTGGAGGACACTTCAGGCAAGATGGCTCAGTGGGTAAAGATGCTTGCTGCCAGCCGGGTGTGGTGGCACAAGCCTGATCCCGGCACTCTGAAAGGCAGAGGCAGGAGGATCTCTGTGAGTTTGAGGCCAGCCTGGTCCACAAAGTGAGTCCAGGAAAGCCAAGGCTATACACAGAAGCTCTGTCTCAAAAACAAAACAGGAACCACACTGCTGTAGAGGGAGAGAAGCAATTTCTACATGTTGTCCTCTGCCTTCCAGACTTACTATATGGCGTCCACGCAGACACACAAAATTATAGATCCACAAAATAAATAAGTAAACAAAAGTTTAGAAGTGGAGGAGTTGAGAAAGCTAAGCTTGCTGGTTTTTTTGTTGTTGTTATTGAGAGACCCTATAGAAGGGAAAAGAGATACCTCTACCCTGTCTCCCTTTAAAAAAAAATCATTCAAAAGCACTGTAATCTCTTTCTGCCTGGGAGACAGGCATTTCTGAGACTGTTTCCTCCTTCCAGGCCCTGGAATGGGCAAACTCCATCCGAGCATGTAGCCAGGGTACACTGGATTCACAGCGAGTTAGGATAAACGATGGCCCCTTTCTGCCTTTGACATGTAGGCGTAGCTTGTTACTGCAACAGAATTTAGCCCATCTGATTTAGGGATAACTTTAATTCACGACAGAAATAGTAGTTGTTTTGTTTTGTTTTGTTTTTCAAGACAGGGTTTCTTTGTAGCCCTGGCTGTCTTGGAATTTACGCTGCAGACCAGGCTGGCCTCAAACTCACAGAGATGACATCTTCTGACCTCTGTGAACCAGGCAAACATGCTGCATCTATTTACAGGCAGGCAAAATGCTCATGCACATAACATAAAACAGCCAAGAGAAAACCTACTGCTCTGTACACCAATTTTGTTTTTGTTTCTTTTATTTTTCATTAGTTTATTTTGGTTCTTTCTAGACAGGGTTTCTCTGTGCTGCCTCTGCTGGGATTAAAGGCATAGGGCACCACCGCCCAGCCAATAGTCGGTCCTTAAAGTTTTCAATCAGTGAGCCATCAGTGGCAACACCTTCCATTCTGGCCCAGACAGAAGCTCTCACGCCAGTGATTCCCTCCGTGTCCCACAGAGTTTTGAGTTGGGAGCAAGGACAAATGTCTTCATTTTGGTTTCTGGGGTTTTCACTCACATTTTCTGAGTAATGAAAGTTAAAAGCAGATCCCTTTTGGCATCACAGTGATACCCACATCTTCCCTTCCAGTCTGAATGATTTTCCCTCAGGCAGGAAGCCTGGTGGTCAACAGGCCCTAAAATCAGAGCAGAGGGAGCCACCTCAGCAGTGCCAGCATGGTCAACTTCCTAACAGTCAGGATGCGAGCGAGGACCGTGGCTGGCTGGCAGCTTTGACCGAAGCCGTGCCTAGGATTGCTGGTCACCAGCTTCATAAAATTTAAGAACTCCTTCCCCATCTTCAGGCAGGATCTGGAACTTTTTTTCTGGCTTAAAATTGCAGTGTTTGGCACCCCAGCTTCCCATACTGCTGCTCTCCCTACTCCTTCTGCGGAAGCCCTACTGGGCAGGAATGTAATTAATTTGTGCAGTGCCTAAACTGGCTAATGCTTCTTAGAACCACAGGCTTTGTCTTACAGCTACATGCCTGGGAATGGAAAAACAAAGCTTTTTGGCCCCTGCGTTGAAGGTGTTGTGGTGTACTTCACAGAAGCAACAATCAGCCATCAACCCTTCCAGCAGTTTATAGCAGGGATCCTGGCCTGGTGGTCTGAGTTTGGTCCAACCTGGGGTTTGGAATTGCTTGAATATGATCTGGAAGGCTGATGTGTGCCAGAGGGTTGAACTTCTTCAATAAGAACCTGTGGGAAAGAATTAATTTTTTTCCCTTCCTAATTTCACTGTTTTTATTATTTTATACCCATATATTTTAGACAGGATCTCATATTACCTAGGCTGGCCTCAAGTTCACTATGTAGCCAGGCATGGCCCTGAACTTCTGAGCTTCCGTACATACTCTGCACTAGCTGAGCTTACAGGAGTAAGCCTCTGTAGCTAGTTTATGCAGCGTAAGGAATTCTGTGCAGGAATGAACACAGGGATTAGTGAGTGCTAGCCAAGCGCGCTACCAGCTGAGCTGCAGCAGCAGTCCTGTTTATCTTTAAAAATATATTTGTTATTCATTTTTAAAATCAATGTACAGCCCGGCACGGAGGCGCATGCCTGTGATCCCAGCAGTTGGGGAGGCAGAGGCAGGTGTATCTCAGTGAATTCGAGGTCAGGCTGGTCTACAAAGCGAGTCCAGGACAGCCAAGGCTACACAGAGAAACTCTGTCTTGAAAAAAAAACCAAAATAAATAAATAATAAAAGAAATAAAAGTAAAGTTGGTGTACAGAGCAGTAGGCTTCCTCTTGGCTGTTTTATGTTATGTGCTTGAGTATTTTGCCTGCCTGTAAATAGATGCAGCATACGTTTGCCTGGTGTTCACAGAAGTCAGAAGCCGTCATCAGATGCCCTAGGAATGGAGATGCCAATGGCTATGAGCCATCTTGTGGGAGCTGGGAATGGAATCCAAGTCCTCTGCAAGCGCAGCAAATGCTCTCAACTGCTGAGCCATCTCTCCAGCCCCCTCCATTTGGCATTTTAATAACATTTAATTTGGGTCCATTTTCTCTCCCCACCTCCCTGTCCCCCCGCTTGTTCTCTCCTACCCCCCTATTCCTCTTTCTACTTTCATATCACCTTTATTCTATTATCCTTCCTCTCCTGCTCAATTAAAGCCTTTTCCCTTCTCATGGGGCCCTTTCTAGCTTTCTGACCTTTACCCACACTCACGCCCACAAAAACACACACATATAGTAATTAGAAGCTAAGATCCTCATATTAGAAAGGATGTGTGGCATTTGTCTTTCTGAGCCAGTATTACCTCACTTAACATTTTCAAACTCCAAACACTTTCCTTTGTAGTTCATTGTTTCATTTTTCTTTATGGCTGAGTTAAATTCCTTTGTGTATACGTACCATGTTTTTTTTTATCTGTTTATTTTTGTTGTTGATGGACATCTGGGTTGATTCCTTGCTGTTGTGAAGAGCATCTATACATAAAGATATGCAAGTATCTGTGTGGTGCCAAAGTACCATCTTAAAGATAGTTTTTTAAAGGAATTATTTATTTATTTAACAAGCATTGGTGTCTTGTCTGCGTGTATGTCTGTGTGAGGGTGTCTGATCCCCTGGCACTAGACTGACAGACAGTTGTGAGCTGTCGTGGGTGCTGGGAATTGAACTGTAGAGCAGCCAAAGCCCTTAACTGCTGAGGCGTCTCTCCAGCTCCCCTTTACAGGTCCTTACGAGTTGTGCTTCAGGGGCTTTGTTGAGGGGACTGAGATGGTACCAGATGAGAGCGGGCAGGATGTTGAGGGCTCGAGGATGGTGTGTTACTCAGCTCTCTCTCTCTGCTGCCTCCCCGGATGCACTGAAGAAGAGTAGGGGCTGCAGTAAGGGTAAAGCTGAAATAGAGTTGTTCCTCCATTAACCTCTGTGAGGTCGGCAGATTCAGAAGCGTTGCTGGTGCATCTGTGCCCTGTCGCCTCTGACTCATGCCCTGATGACTGCCTATCTCTTCATCAGTCTCTCGGTTCCTCAGTGACTGTGATTTGGAACGCAGGCACTTTGCTATGTTATTTTGCTGCCGGTCTTTCAAAGATGTAAGGAGCTGATAGATGCAGCAGATTTGAGTGAATGGACTCAGAATTGGTGCCCTATAACCAATATTTCGCAACCTCCCCCAAAGAGTCTTTCTGTCTGTCTCACACAAAACAGGCTCCCATTCTAAGGTCACCTGCTTCTTCGGCAGCTGGTTAACAGGCACAATGGCCAGCCTTGCCTCAGGCCCTAGGGCTTTCACAGGGGCTTAATGTCCCAGTGCCATTTGTCAACCCATGATCACAAACAGGCAGCTATAGAGCTTCCCAGGCTCCCAGTGGGATATTCCAAAACAGGTTCTAGCCCCTAGTCAGATGGTCTCCAGTGGGACTGAGCCATCTTCCCTCCCAGCAGTAATCCCCTCACCAACACATCCTTTATGAACCTCTCTTCCCTGTCTCTAACTTCACCCACCCCCTTGCTTTGGTTTCCAGGCAACGCCTCTGCCTCTCATACTACCTGCCTGCACGCACTGTTCCCCCGGGGCTGCTTTTTCAAACATACCTAAACCACGACACCTAATCTCTGGTTTTCCCGTGTTGCGGCTAATTTCCACAGCCCGTGTCTTCATAGGGCATCCAGGCTGTTCAACGCACAGTTGAGGCCTCGTTAATATCTCTGAAAAATAATAGGTTGTTTACCCCGCAGCACAGTTTAGCAAAACAGAGAAGCACTGCTGAAATTCTGTGTTGAAATTCGTCTTCCTTTTCCGTCTCCTCCACCAGTACCTTTTTGCTGGTGGCATGGAGATAGTGAAGAAATTCCCAGCCCTTTGATGTGCCTTGTGCCCCTATGGTGCTCAGGAGCTCTGGGAATGCAGCCGTGACTCCACCACCCTTGTTTTTCAGTATCCAGGCGTATCCCCCTTTGATGTTATTGGACTGGGACAAGGTGCCTTAGGGAGAAAAAGCAGAAAGGGAATCAGGCCATACCGCCTGCTGGCTGCCGGGATTCTGACACTAGGTATAATTGGTGTTAGGATATATAGAAATTTGTTTCAAGAATATGTTGGAGTCTCTGACCACAGGAATTGAGGGGAGGTTGGATTTCCCACACCAGGAATGAGAATGAAAACCAGACCATCCTTTTAGATGACATCTACTTTGATGCTCTTTGGCCTCTAGGCCTATGTGGCCCTAATAATATGCATTTTGCTGTGTCTACAATTACTACTCACATACAGTACTTTATGGCCCTATGGATTACTGTATATTTACTCGTAGATGAACATGACAGTAAGGGGCATTTCCTTGTAAAAGAAGCATGCTTTCAGACCCTGTGTGAGGCTGAGGGTTCTTTATATGTGAAAGGGGTGGAGCCTTGAATGTGAGAATATCTCAGAGAAAAAAAGTATTGTGATACTTTCAATCCAGGGTGATCCACAGAGTTAACTCTTCTAAGAAAAGCCCATCGTGGAAATGATGGAACTCAGTTCTTTGGAAAAACAAAACTTGATAGTAGCTTTATGATCATGTAGACTTTTAGAACCTTAAGATTCAGTGTTATGGTGGCACACACTTTTAATCTCAGCACCTAGGAGGCAGAGGCAGAGAGACAGAGAGAGAATCAGAGAGGCAGAGGCAGAGGAATCTCTGAGTTTGAGGCCAGCCTTGTTTACAGATTGAGTTCCAGGACAACCAAGGCTACACAAAGAAACCCTGTCTTGAAAACAAAATAAAACAAAACAAAATAAAACAACAACAAAAGATTCAGTGACACCCTGAGTAATAATGCTTCTTATGTTCCCTAACTCCCTGAGTCTGAACTGAGGATCTTGGACATGCTAGGCAAAAGCAGACCTGCTCAGCTCCATCCCAGTCCTTCACTGAATATGCTCTTAATGTAAATATAATTCCCTAAAGCAGAGTGTGGATTTTTTTTTCTCTGTTTGCTTGGCTTTTAGATACAGTGTTTTATCTTACGGTCTAGCTTGGACTATTCCAAGCTCACTCTGCACCTACCCTAAGGTGGTCTGGACTTCACTGCCCTCCTGCCTCATTCTGCCACATGTTGGGTTTATAGGTGTGTACCACTGAGCCTGGCTAGTGTGTAACTTTCTCTGGAGAAAAGGTTTGTAGTCTTCTCCTATTCTCTGTGGGACGTGTGACTTCCACGTAAGGATTAAACTCTAGTACGTATTTGAGGTGCAGCACCGCCTATATATCCAGCCTGAGGCTCCCGATGGCCAACCTGGCACACATACTTTACCATGTTTGTATTCATTTGGGCTGGGTTTTGAGTTCTAGGTCTGCTGGTCAGAAGCCACAGGACTCCATCTCATTAGCCCATTTTTCCTTCCAGAAATTTGGCTCTTAGCTCACCTGTTGCTAGAAAGGATGCTTGTGACCTTGAAATTCTCTCCCTAACTTCACAATGGTATATCCATCTGGAGAGAATACATTGACTCAATATGGCTTGGGCACAAAAGCAATGCTAACTTGGAGGGCTGAAGAAACAGATTCAAGGCTGAGTGCTCAAAAGCGAACTTGAGAGCTGTGCTGTAGGATCAGGACACCAAGGAAGCTGTGGCACGTTGTTCTATTTTCAGGAGGCCATTTGCTGAATTGGGAAGCTGCCACAACAGTTGTTAGCCCTGGTCATCCCACCACTGATTCTGTCAGGGAGCTATCCTGAGTAGAAACTGTCCTCCACTGCCAACAGCTTCCAAACCATCCACAGCTGTTGCGGCCTGCCCTGCCTCTTGGCTGAAGGACAAGTGCCTGAGCGCTGCTGGTGCCTCTATATAAAACTCCTGTGAATGCCTATTTATTTATTTATTTATTTATTTATTTATTTATTTATTTATTTAT
>NW_026593286.1:27395538-27401130 GCF_907164565.1 Psammomys obesus | reverse complement strand
TATTTATTTATTTATTTATTTATTTATTTATTTATTTATTTATTTATTTATTTATCTATCCATGTATCTATCTTTTTTCCTACTATATACCTACCTATCTTATCTATCTTTCTAATTTGCCTTTTGATCTTTCTTTCTTTCTTTTCTTCCTTTCTTTCTTATTTGGAATAGGGTTTCACGCTGTAGTCCAGTCCAACCTGGAATTCACTATGTAGTCCAGGTTGGCCTTGAACTTGTGGTAGTTGTCCTATCTTTGACTCCTGCATGTTGGAATTGTAGGTGTGAGTCACCATGCCTGGTTGCTGTGTCCATTTTTAAAGCTGAAACACTGAAGAAGGGAAGGGGAGGGATAAGCATAGTTTCTGTCTGATTTAAGGAACCATTACATCCACAGTGTAAGGGAGATAACCCCTAAGATCCCAAGAATGTAACCTTTCTTCCTCTCTAATAAAGAGTACATACCAAGAAGAGATTAGGAAGGTTATTGTTTGTCTGCTGTATGTACTAGAATAACTTTGTAATTATCATTACTAATTTTTATCATTTTCAAATTATAAAAGTAATGCATGAAGCCAAGGATGCAATGTGACAAATCCTAGCACCAATAAGTTAAAGATAAGAAGACTGAAAAGATTGTTGCAAGTTCTCAAGTTCAAGACCAGCTTGGACTACATAGTAACTACTAGGCTAGCCAGGGCTTCATAGACCTTGTATATATTTATCTGTATATGTGTATTAGTATATGTAGTATAAAGGATATGACGTACATGTATGTGTATGTATATGTGTATACACATATACATGTTTCTCTCTGTGTGTGTGTATTTAAAGGCAACCCTTAACTTCACACACACAAAATACTACAAAAAAAGAAGTCTGTAGAGTGAAATTGAAATTTTCTGGGTACTTGTATTTTTTCAATCTTTAATTTGGACAGAAGTGTCTGTCTGTCTGTCTGTCTGTCTGTCTGTCTCTCTCTCTCTCTCTCTCTCTCTCTGTGTGTGTGTGTGTGTATGTGTGTGTATAGCCTTGCCTGGCTTGGAACTCACACTATGGACTAGGCTGGCCTCAAACTCGGAGATCCTCCTACTTCTGCAGGGCCTGAAGTGTTTGATATCACACCATGTAGCCTGCAGGAATCTGGCTGTTTTTAATTTTTGTTTGTTGTTTATTCTTTTTCCCTTCCTTCCATCCATCCTTCCTTCTTTCTTTCTTTCTTTCTTTCTTTCTTTCTTTCTTTCTTTCTTTCTCTCTCTCTCTCTCTCTCTCTCTCTCTCTCTCTCTCTTTCTTTCTTCTTTGTTTTGTTTTTCTGAGACAATGTTTCTCTCTATAGCCCTGGATGTCCTAGAATTTGCTCTGTAGATCAGACTAGCCTCAAACTCAGACATCCTCCTGCCTCTGTCTCTGGAGTGCCGGGATTAAAGACATGTGCCACTACCTCCCACCTCTTAATTTTTAATATATATATGTACATTCATATGTATTCAGACACCTGCCCAAAATCAGACAGAATGGGACAGGATGAAATTAGGGAGAAGCAAGAGTTCTTCAGGCTTACTGATTTTTCTAAGATAGAATAAGCTCACAATGGTTACTGAATGAAATCTAAGTACTGTCTTTAAAGCCTGGGAGTCCTCAACAGAATGTTTGGGGAGGCAGTTATAGAATCACAACATAGTATCAGTAGATCACATCTCTAATCTCAGTTTCTAAATAACGTATGGTGTATTTATTAGCTGCACCCAGTGGGCAGTTCCGAACAATGGGGTGACCACATTGAATCCCAAGATGGAACTCCTGATGCTGTCCAGTCATGAAGTAGGTTAGGCTTTAGGTTACAGCAAAACTTTACATTTTTCATAGTAATGTTCTCAGCAATGATACCGCTATCTTTCCTCAACAAAATCTACATTAAGAAAATATTTATTTTGTGGGGCTGGAGAGATAGCTCAGCGGTGAAGAGCACTGGCTCCTCTTCCAGAGGACCCGGGTTCAATTTCCAGTACCCACATGCCAGCTCACAACTGTCTAACTCCTGTTCCAGGGGATCGGACACCTTCATACAGATATAGATGCAGTCAAACACCCATATACATTAAAATTTTGTGTGTGTGTGTGTGTGTGTGTGTGTGTGTGTGGCTGTTTTGCCTTTGTATATGTCTGTGTACCACATTCAGGCAATGCTGTAGAGGCCAGAAGAGGGCATCAGAACCCCTGGGACTGGGGTTACATACTGTTGTGAGCCACTGTGTGGATGCTGGAACCCAGGTTCCCTGGAAGAGCAACCCGTGCTCTTAACCTCTGATCCAGCTCCACAGCCCCTACAAAATTTCTGTTTAACTTAAATCAGCAGTGAAGATTTTCTAATGAATTCTCCAAACCTGTACTTTCAGTGTGTGACTTTCTGCAGAGCATTTCATAATTTATTACTAGAATTAATTTTTAAATTTTTTATGTGTGTGTGTTTGCATGAATTTGTGTATATGCCCAAGCCTGCCGAGGTCAGAAGAGGGCATCAGATCTGATTGTGAGTTGTCAGGTGGGTTCTGGGAACCAAACCTGGATTTTCTGCAAGAGCAGTAAGCACTCTTAACGACTGAGTCATCTTTCCAGCTTCTGCATTTCAGAATTTAAAGATATACTTCTACTACTACTATTATGGTTTTTGTTTTCTGAGACAGGATTTCTCTGTGTAGCCCTGGCTATCCTGGAACTCTCTCTGTAGACCAGGCTGGCCTTGAACTTACAGAGATAGACCTGCCTCTGCCTCCCAAGTGCTGGGATTAAGGGCGTGCACCACCAATGCCCGACTACTTTTATTATTTTTAATTGTGTGTGTGTGTGTGTGTGTCTTCCTGTGTGCATGTGCATGTATTTTCAGGTGCCTGTGTTGGCCAGAGGTCGGAGATATTGGATCTCCCGGAGGGTTGGAGTTATAGGCAGTTTTGAGCCACTTGATGTGAGTGCTGGGAACCAAACTTGGGTCCTCTGGATGTAAGTGCTCATAACCACTGAGTCATCTGGCTAGCTAAGAATTTTAGAATTTGACCAAGCCAGGGAATTCAGCAGGGACCAAAGCTAAGATCATGTACCTGGGCTGAAGACTGCTGCGCTGCTTTTCTCTTGGGCTCACCAGTGTTTTAGGTTGACACTCCGACAACACCAAAACCATACTGCCTTGGTTTCACAGAAAAAGGAAATTCCTAGTTGACAGAGTTCCAAGCAGGATGAAATAGCGATTCATTTCCTGAAGTTTAGCTCACTACTGATACAGCAAGTACAAACCATGCAAAAGTAATGCCACTCTCATGCGCACTTGAAATGACGTCCAGAATTACTCTCGAGTCGTCCTGTCTCATATTTCAATGCAAAAACAAACAAAAAAAAATCACTAACGATTGAGAGTCAGTCAATCACTTGGTATAACTAAATGAGTTGAGAATAGGTTCTCCATTACAAATGATTTACATAATCAGATCAAATTAAAAGACGCCAATGGCCCTTCCTCCCTTAGCTGATTAGAATCACTCCCCTGATTGGTGTGAGAATTAGCCGCAAAAGCTCGGTGACGTTGCTAGGCACCATAGCACACTTAACAAGTGCTCAGGAAACACTGGATGTCACCTGGTACGTTAAATGCTGCTTTGGCATTCAGCAAGGTTGGTATTTCCTTCCTTACCCAGAGTTAGGGATGGAATTAGGCTTGCAAGATGTCTCCTTTTGTGTGAGATTATGGAAACGGATGTTGTTCGAAGCACGTCATGACTGGATAACCATACTGCTTCGTAGTGAGGTTGCTAACTCTTGATGATGGTTTGTGGGGTGTGGTGGGGGATTTTACCTCTTTCCTGGGAAATAGGAACTGTTGCCAATCAAAAGTCAAATAGAAGGGTTGAACAGATGAAACACCCTTCTCATAGGGGAGGCCAGCTTTGCCAGGTTCCCCTTTAGGGAACGAACCCCTTTAGGGGGAGGAACTGAATGTAGACACCAATGGACTTGCTGAGAACTACGCACCCTGGTTCCCTTCTCAGCCTGTTCTTGTCCTCTCAGATATGCCAAGATGCCCGTGGCATGAACACCTTTTCTGAAAACCCACCCAGTAGTCTTTTGGTGGTTCAGTTGGCATCAGAGCCCTCCTAGGTCAGGCGCTGTGCTGGGCTCAGGGAGTATGAAGGAAGCAGAAGACCGTGTGGGGAGGAGACAGACACTCCTCAGATGGGCAGTCAGCATGTGTGCCCCAGTCTCTGAGTGGAGAGTGCAGAGCAGGGACCCTGGTGTACCCTGGGGTCTGGGTGCCAGGCAGGTCAGGAAGAGTTTCTGTAGGAGAGAGTCATGTGAAGACACCACTGGCTCTTCAGAAGGGCTGTGTTTTTCTCCTTGATTTCAGCACCATCAATCAGAAGGCTCAGAAAGAAAAGCTTAGGCAAGTAGATTGTGTCATTAACTTATGGGTGATGCTGTGTTTGTAGAAATTATTTATTTTTACCCAATTGTATTTTTGTTTGCTTTTAGTTATTTGAGACAGGGTCCTGATGCTGGAAGAATTCACTTCATAGACCAGGCTGGCCTTGAACTCACAGAGATTGGCCTTCCTCTTTCACCTAAGTACTAGGATAAAGGTATGCACCATCATACTCAGCCTTACTCTATTGTATTTTTAGCATTAGTACTTGATAGCCCTTCCCTATAAGGGATTTTTTTTTTTTTTAAACAGGGTTTCTCTATGTACTCCAGGCTGTCTTGGAACTCTGAGATCTCCCTGCGTCTGCCTTCAGAGTGCTGGGATTAAAGGTATGCACCACAACCTCCTGGCTGAGAACTTGGATTTTGTTTTATTAGTTGTATTAAAAAATTGCTGAGGGGGGTGGTGTTGTTGGTCTCACCACTTGGGAGGCAGAGGCAGGTGGATCTCTGTGAGTTCAATACTAGGCTGGTCTACAGAGTGAGTTCCAGGACAGCCAGGGCTACACAGAGATACCCTGTCTCTGGGAAGAAAAAAAAAGTTTTTGAAATGTTTTTTTTTTAACTGCTCCCAGATGCCTGATTATAATTCCTTATATTCAGTAACCAAAAAGTTTGATCAATTTTAGAATACATTAATAATAACCTAGGTCTAAATTCTTTGTTCCTCATCCACGAAGCTCCCTTTACTCTGCAAATATCATTTGACATATTGATACACGGTTTCTTCTCTTGCCTTTTGCTTTGGGGCATTTAACTAGCAAAGGGAGAATTCTGCATGTATTTAACTGCTTGTCTTGGAGGGGGGGAAATGTAATATATCAAACACTACATACAACTCTTTCAAATTTCCTCAAAATTGTATTTCCCAAAATACAGGAGGAGAAGAATAATTGTAGAGAATATGTACCATTTAAACTTTTTCTTAGAAATCCCAGAATGTTCAGCTGGAGACTGGGGGTGGATTTCAGCGATAGAGTGATCGCCTGGCACACAGCCTGGGTTAGATGCTCAGTACCACCTGTGGGGAGGAGGATCTCACACTCAGGTCCATCCCCAGTTGCATCATGACTAGGAGACTCTTTCTTTCTTTCTTTCTTTCTTTCTTTCTTTCTTTCTTTCTTTCT
>NW_026593286.1:27235335-27395528 GCF_907164565.1 Psammomys obesus | reverse complement strand
TCTTTCTTTCTTTCTTTCTTTCTTTCTTTCTTTCTTTCTTTCTTTCTTTCTTTCTTTTTTAAGAAATTATTATGTAAATTTTTTTTAACTTAAAAGCTTGATTGAAAAAAAAAAGGCTGAAGACTATTCTTTGGGTATTGTCAGTGAAGTCTGCTCACACTGATTGGGTGCTCTTCAGCAATTTCTTACAAAATGACCATCTCTTGTGTTTTAATTTTTTTTCAAGCAATCAGTACATAGCATATTCATCAAACTTAAGATTCTGCCCAGACAGAATCTCTCTCTTGCCGCGGCGGATAATTGATCAGTTGTGAAGGCAGCTGGATTACAAAGGGTGGATGAGAAGCTCAGCTATGTTGTGCTGATATTCGCCAAGAGAAATGAACTCCTGCTTCATTCATACGAGATCACGTGGTGTAAAACAAACCCCTTTGTCAGGATGTTATTTCCTGGTGGAAATACCGTCCTTTGGTGAGAAGGAAACAGTATAGTGTAACATCGGGGCTCCCTTACACAGTTCACAGTTGACTTTTCTGTTGATGCACATTTTGTTTTAGGATTAAAAGTCAGATATACTTTTTATTGTTATATCATCAATAACAAGCACGAGTTGGGGGTGTGGGCGGTGGATTTCATAGCTAATGCATGGAACTCCCTGGCTTCAATCCTTGAAAAAAAAAAAAAAAAAAAAAAAACAACAAAACAAAACACTGAAAACACCCCGTAGTCAGGGATATGGCTCAGTGGTAGAGCTCTTGTACACACCCCAGTACAGGAAAAAGAAAAAAAAGCCATGTGGATGAATTAACCACAGATAATTTGATCAGAGCCATTGATCATTAAATTAGCTGGAATTGGACATTTTAACAAGTCATGTGCTAGTCAATCGAATTATTCCATAATATACCCTAATGAAAGAACTGATTATGGCCATAAGAAAAATGTCAAGCCTTCTGTGATCTTGCTCTCTGCCAGGGCTTGCGCTAGGCACTTGTATAATTTTTACAACAAACACAGAATGGTGTATTCATATGCTTTATCTCCAGATCACAAAGTGTGCAGAATGCTGATAACCACTGCATTTAGTTTGGTGTCTATGCTGGTTTTATGGGGGAAAGGGCATAGTTACATCTACAAATAAGAAAACAGAAAATACAGTGACCCTACGAATAGAAGAAATTAGGAAACTGGAGGGAAGTGGAAATAGATTTTAAAAAAGAAGAAAGAAGAAACTATATTGCCGTGTCAGACCCTGAAAGTATTATACGAACTAGGCTCGTCTGTTCAGAGAACGCCCATGTCTGAGGGGACAGTTTCTCTAAAAGGGTTTAATTCAAGAGTCAGGCAGGCAGAGGAGGGGTCCTCCGGACGAAACCCGCCTCCTGGTGATAGGGTCTAATCGGTGGTCTGAGGTGTGGGGAAAGGTGATTGGAGGGAAGGAAAGCCGAAGTAATTGGCGGTCTGTGCCTGCGGTGGTCTGTGTGCGCGTAGGCAAACTTGAGGGCTCTTCATAGGTCGCCTGTTCAGAAAATGGCTGCATTAGCATGACCTGAGGGTGGGTTTTGGGTCCTCTGACGTCAAAAGGACGCTCATGCCCATTAGATATTTTCTGCTGCTCTTGGGTAAGGGGAGGGGGCGTGCGGTTTCAACCGGTTTGAGCCAGACAAGGCTTCTTCCTCAAAATTCCTAAAAAAAAAAAAAAAAAAAAAAGGCTTAAAACAATCGTTGCCAAGGTGACCAAGCATCAGAGGCCCCTTTTTCCTCCCCACTCTCCTCTCTCTTTCTCTCTCTCTCTCCTCTCTCTTTCTCTCTTTTTCCTCTCTCTCCTCTCTCTCTCTCCCTCTCTCTCTCTCTGAGGCTAGCAGGGGTCCATTCAGGTTTTCGCTGCTGAATTTCAAAAGAAAAGACGTGCTTTTTGATTTTTAAATTTTAATTTGAAAAAGAGAATGGCTCTAGCCTCTCTACAAGAGAAAACATTGCTAATTTCATTATGGGGATTTAATTACTATAGGAAAAGCCACTTTTTTTTAATATTCAGAATATTCTGTTTCACTACCAGCACCAGATTAGTGATTTATTTTTTTCTATAACCAAGAGTTTTCAAGTTCTCTTCAGATACTGTCTGCAGTGCAAAAATTAACTGAATTTCTTGCCCTGACAACCTGGGGAGTACAGATCGCTACAGATTCTGGGCTCAGTTCCCCAACACTGCATGCAACATTTCCAATCCCCATCAGACGGCAGTCACAGTGGTGTTACCTGTGCATGTGACCGGGTTATAAATCAGAGGTTTCCATGACTACCCCTCAGGTTCTATGGTTTACCAAAATCGCTTGCAGTAATCAGAAAACAGTTTACTTACAAGATTATAGGTTTATTACAGAGGATGGAAGTTAGAAACAGGCGGCTGGAGAAGCTCAGTGAGACGTAGTGGAGGGAGCGCCCAGCCACCTTCCACCTGTTTCCCAGCCTCGAAGATTTGGGGTCTGTATGCATGCATGACCACTAAACCCTGGGCCCTCGGTAATGAAGCCACCCTCCTGCCCCTCACCCTGCCCTGCCGTGGGGGATTGGTTTCGAGAGATTGTGGACAAGATTCATTTTTAGTGCAGAAGTGTTTTCTCCTGTCGGGGGGAGCGGAGGCGAGGTTGAGCCTCGAGGCACGGGAGCGGCTGGGTTCGGGGAGAGGCGGTGGGTTTGCGGGAAGCCCGGGAGCTGGGCGTGAGTGCTGCAGGCGGCGGCGGCCTGGCGCCGCGGGGTGACCCGGGCAGGAGCTGGCCTGCTGCAGACCCGACGCGGGTCGGACCGAGCGTCCCGAGCCGAGCGGGCCTTGGCGCGGGCTCCAGACTAGCTGGCTTTCGTTAGCCCGCCGAGCCCGACGCCTGAACCAGGCAGCTTCAGACCTGGGGGACCTCATCAGAGCGCGGCCCTCGGGTCTCTCCACGCAGCAGCATGCGCTTTCAAAGCGATTACATACTGGAAAGGGGTTGGGTAGAGGCAGAACCTCCATTTCTGCAGGTGCTAATGGAAGGACCAAACAAGCCATTAGCCAACATGACATGTCTCTTTAATAGTGGTTCGCCAAATCCATCGCAGGAAGATAATACAGGGCGTATAATTGCTCCCTGAATTACCTTCCTAATAATTGCTGTCTAAGCATATTATCAGCAAGGAAATCCCGCGGGAGAGAATGGGTACCATGGTGAAGTTCAGTGCAGGTGTTGCTCACTAAGTGATTTTTGATGTGAGAGAGAACTGGAAATTCTGAACACTGATGCCTGTGAGGTTAGTACGGTAGAGCAGACCCATTTTTCCGCCAGTTCTGGGGCATTCAACCTAGAGCATAGACCACCTTTCTACCACTGAGGCTACAATGAGCAACTGCCATGGAATTCGATTTTCTGAGAAATAACTTTCTTGATTTTTCTCTACAAAACATTATTGTTGTAAAGTGGTGCTGGGAACCGAACGTAGGGGTTTTTGTTGTTGTTGTTGTTGGTTTTGGGAAAACTTCCATTCAAATATACCGCCTGTTGAAACTTGTGATGTTTTTGTTTGTTTTTTAATTTTAAGTGCAAACAAAGTCAAAATGTCTGCAGTTTAATGTACCATGACACCTACCAATATAACCGTCTTTCAGTGGTTTCAAGGATGAACTTAGAATTGCCATCTCCTTTGCTTTGCCCAAGAAATCCTAGTGACTAAATTCAGAATGATAAATTCAACACGGTTTCTGAGGAGCAGGCATGAGGGCTCACAATGGTTTGTCTGTCTTATAGGGTTCTTGAGGAAAATCTGTGACAAACAAACAAATACGGAAAAAGTCTTTAAAATGAAGTTGTATTGTATAAAATACTTTGTTATTAAATTTCTGCCAAGTTCCTTGTCAGTAAGTGTGGCAATAAAGGGAAGGTATGCCACCTTACAGTGTAGGAAATTTTCTGGTAGCTTCTTGAACTTTGGATAAGGACCCATGTTTGCTTTTGGCTTTTGAATTGCCTAAAGTAGGGGGTAATGCTGCAGTGTGCCCGCTTCCATCCTTTCTGTAAGTCACCATGCTTAATGATTCTTATCAGATCATTTTTATTTTTCTCAAATCTAGATCTTTGCAGGACAAGATGGTTACTGTATCACTATGATGGTTGATGTATCACTGTGAAGATGGCTCCGTGGGTAAAGGGCCCGAGTTCAGATTCCTAGCACTCACATAAAACCTGGAAATGGTGAAGCATACCTCTTACTCCAGGGCTGGGAAGCAGACAGGGACAAGAGGATGGCTGAGAAGCCTAGTCAAATCAGCCAGAGGCAGGATAAGAGAGAGAGACATATAGACAGAGACACAGAGACAGACAGAGACAGACTGTCTTTAAAAAAAACAAATAGAGTGATAAAGGATGATATCTGAGGTTGACCTCTGGTCTCCATGTCCTCTGCATATGTGCACAAACACACATGTGCACACACATACACTGGGGGGAGAGAGAGTCAGAGAAAGAGAGACAGCTAAAGACACTAGAAAAGAAAGCTATTAAGTAAAACCAATTATTTTCATATCTGTGTGTCTTATTGCACCCGGTTAAACCTACTCTGAGGACGTGGGCAGAAGTGTGTTGTTTGCACAGATGAGGGTCCTTTGCAGCTCTCGCTCTCGGCAGTAGCCGCTGGCTGAGAGCATGTGTGCCTATGTCTGCCTTTGCCTTGTGTGGTTTTTTGTCTTGCTCTTCTGAATATTGCTTGCTTTTTTTTTTTTTTTTTTTTTTTTTTCTGAACCTCAGTCTCGGGGGAGCTGGGGAAGCTGAGTCCTTCAGAATTCATTGTAGAAAGGCTTGTAATGCATAAAGTGTTTGTTTCAGAAAAACTAGTTCTGATGTTGCAGAAGCAGACCAAAGGTGCTCTGAAAACGGAAGAAAAAGGCAGATCAGGGCTTGCGCAAAAGGCAGTTTGCTGGGGACTTGGAAACAAAAGCAAGCGCTTCTCTTTGTAAACTGCTGACATTTTTAACAACCTTTAAGTACAATAAGCTTAGTCATACACATATCCTTCAGTTCTATTGAACCTTTTTACATACTTTAACCTTTAGTTTTATCTTTATATGTCTAATTTATATGTCTAAATTTTTCTCCCCACCGTAAGTGGGGAGGAAAAAAAAAGGCTTTTAGTCAGAAGCATTTTGTGTGTTTGGCAGTAAGACAGACAGATAGCTCACAGCAAAGGGAGGCATTTATAAATTAAGAAGGCAAAGTTAGATGAGACCAAACCCGAATACACAGTCTTTTCCAAAAACTGGTATCATGTCCAGTTAAACACTTCGGAAGTCAGGTGTGGTGGTAGAGATATGTGACGCTAAAACTAGGGAGGCTGAGGCCAGGAGGACTGCTAATTTGAGACCAATGTGGACCACACAGCCAGACCTTGCCTGTCTTCAAAAATGAAACAGGACAACAACAAAACCACAACAAAACAAAAGTAAAAAAAAGCCAGCTAGATGGCTCAGTGGATAAGAGTGCTTGTGATGCCCGGATCCCACATGTGGAAGGGAAGCTGTGACTTCCACAAACCTGCTGCAGTGCGCAGAAGTGCCCATGTGGGCACGAGAACACTCGATGCACACACGCATGCAAACCCCCCACTAAGTGAATAAATATAGTTGGATGAGATGGCAACACCTTTAATCCCAGCACTTGGGGGGACAGGGCAAGGCGGATCTCTGTTATTTCGAGGTCAGTCTGGTCTACATAGCCAGACAGGCTACATAGAGAGACCGTCTTAAAATTACATAAAAATACATGCATAAAAGCAAAAAGTAAGTAAATGTCAAAACAAAACAAAACAAAACAAAAAATAGAAACCGTTGAACTTCTCAATAGTCCAGAGATCAGTGGTGAGCCGTTCTCACAACCCTGACCTGTAAGGCTGAGGCTGTGTGCGGGGAGGGGGTGGAGGGGGGGGGGTTGGATGGAACAGAGATTAAGACAAATGTGCTTGAGGCCACATTAAGCTTGACCCCTCCGGTGAGGCTCCTGGAGAACCGACTGTGGCGGGCGGGCTGCAGCTCGCAGCATGCTTGCCCAGAGTACTCGTGCCAGCAATGCGGTGGGTGCCATAGCGCTGCCAGATGTGGTGCTGCGGGAACTGTTCCGAGGGGAGAGAGCTGGAAAATACAATTACTGCTCTACGCCTCTGTGCCCGACACAGTCTGCAGAATTACATAGTCAAGAGATCTCAGAGGTGATTTCGCCTTTTCATTTCATTCACCAGTTTGTTGTATCCATTCAGAGCTTTGGAGGAAACAGTTTGCTTATTGGATTAGTAGTTTATTATGACGGATAGAACTAAAGGGTGGAATCTGGGAACAGACAACTGCACGGGATGCATGGGGGGGGGAGGGGATCACAGCTCCCTTGCCCCCTCCCTAGATGAGGCTAGGGTCTACAGTCCTTAGCAATTATCCGATCACCGTTTATCCTAGTAGCCTGTTTGGGTCACTGGGCTAGGTACTCTGTTACACCGTCATTGATTGCCAGTCTCAATGAAGCCCCACCGCCACAACCACCAAAAAAAAAAAAAAAAAAAAAAACACAACACCTTGGGGTCCCGTGGACTTCCAGCTGTTGTGTTGTAACTCTTTGGGGAACGATAGGACCCCATTTTGTGCCTGGGGTCACTGCACATTCCAGTCCGCTTGTCTTGGAACCCTCCAGATGTCCTACACACTAGTGTTCTCATCTTGGACTCTTCTGGGGTACCACACACTCCAGTTGTCTTGAAATGTGTTCATGACCCTGGGTCAACAACACCCTGTTGTGTACTGTGCCTCAAGCGACAGTTTTCATATCTCTGTGTCAGGACTTTACTGAGCTCAAGGGAGACTGAACTCCTCAGCGCCCCAGTCTGATGTTCGCTATGCCGACAAAGCGAGGGAAAACACCCAGCAGTGGCCATCAGCAGGAAGCGTGCTCCCACTAGCGGAGCGGTGCCCTCTCTCTCCGACCGAGCTGTAGTCCATGGCACCAGGGACTAAGCCCAGAGGAGCAGGCAGACCGTTGTCAGGTCCAAACCACCCCACTACCTGCGCCAATTCGGATCGCGTCCCCGAGACTCAGCAGTTATGGTAAAATATGAAAATGGCTGCCAGGGAGAAAGACCATCAGGAAGATGCAGTTCTAAGGACGCGGGAGGCTCAGCCTCACAAGATCATACAGAGTTCGAGAAGAGCGGGCTTTGCAGAAAAAAAAAATCTAGAACTTTCATTGTAGCTTCTGTGGACAAAAAGGGCAAACCGAGCTGGTACGCAGAGCAAATGTAGGGTTGCCCTCTGCGTACCCCCAACCCGTCCGTCCAGCTTTTAAAAGAGGGCAGTATGCACATCGAAGTTACCCTTTCTCGTGTGGAACACAGACACAATCTTGTGCTCGGTTCTGAGAATGTTTGTTTTTGTTTTTTTTTTTCTGGTAAATCTGAACCTCTGTGACCCATAAACCCTGGTGCCGCCTTCCCATCCCCTAGTCCTTGGAAACCTCTTTCCTGCCATGACTGACACCGATCCTTCCGTCCGGTCCTTCCCAAGCATCTGGTCCTGCCAGCCAGCTTGTCCTTTTAGGAGGTTCGTTGTTTTCAGGGTCTGCCACAGGTATTTCTGTGGTGTCGGCCCCTCTTACTGTCAGTGTGCTCCCCGTCTCACTTCACATCCTCACTATCCTGTGCTACTTTTTGTTCCGGTTTTCTTGCACAATCGAGATTTCTTTTGGTTGTATTAAGGACACAACCAAATTAAGTACAGATGTATTTTAATTTGTACACACACACACACATACTCGCGTGCGCGCACACCCGCACCCTGTGTGGAGTTTGCTCTGTTTTTGTTTTGTTTTGCTGCAAGCTGGGTCTCACTACAACTCATGATTTTCTTGAAAAAAATCTTCTTTTTGCTTCAGCCATGACTGCTCTGGTTATAGCCATGAAAAACCTTGTCAGGCTTCAGTTTGTCCACATTTTTAAAAAAGATTTCTTTACTTATTATTCATTTGCCTATTTATTTATTTATTTATTTATTTATTTATTTATTTATTTATTTATGTATTTAATGTATATGAGTACTCTGTCTTCATGCATACCAGAAGAGAGCATCAGATCCCATTATAGATAGTTGTGAGCCACCATGTGGTTGCTGGGAATTGAACTCAGGACCTCTGGAAGAGTAGCCTGTGCTCTAAACCACTGTTTTTTATCTACTTCACTGAAGATTTACTTAAGTGTGTGTGTGTGGCTTCTGTCGAGCGCTGTTACCTGCTCAGCCATCTGACCGTCACTGTGCTGAAAATATAACAGCTACATGTAGACCTTACTCTTTTTTAATTTTTATTTTATGTTTACCAATTATTGTACGAATTCTTTTCCCGCGTATGTCTGTGTACCACGTCCCTGTCTGACGACCATGGATCTCCTGGAATTAGAGTTAACGATGGAAGCCCGCCGTGGAGGCACTCACCTTTAATCCCAGCGCTAGGTAGGCAGAGGCAGATGAGCCTCCCCTTTTGAGGCCAGCCTGATCTACAGAGCAAATTCCAGGACAGCCAGGGCTAAATGGAGAAGCTGTCTCAAAGATCGAAAACAAACAAACAAACAAAAAACCAAAACGAAAAAACAAACAAGAAGCAAAAAGGATGTCTGTGAGCTACCATGTGGGTCGGGAACTGGTCCCCTCACCAGCTCTCCATTCCCATTATCCTATTCTAAACAGATTCCAGTGACTTTCTAGTCTGGAAGTTGGGGGCAAACTTAGGATCTTCCAAATGTCACTATGCCTTTAATTCACAATTCAGTATTATTATCACACATGCTCGGGTGTTCAGTACATAGCACTTTCACACCAGCTTGTTAGGACAACTGGACAGCCATGACCAAAGGCGTGACAGAGCGCTTGCAGTTACGGGGTGGAGATCCACGAACAAGAGAGGTTTTTCTTCCGGGAACCACTTTTTGTCAGTGTAAGACAGGTAGGAATACAAGTGATTCAAAATGTTCAATACATTTCAATCGAAGGACTGTGAGTTCAAACTGACATTTACTATGCTTTTGTTTTATAAATATATATTCTTACACATTTGGCATGGAGGTTGCCTAACCAACATCTTTTTGTTTTGTTTTGTTTTGTTTTGTTCTGTTCTATTTTTTTTTGTCTTTTTCAGTCAGGAGGAAATAAGGAATTTTGACAGACCCGGTGTCCAAACAAGGCCTTTTTCTTGAATAGCCTCCAACTATAAGATAACTGTTCTACCCTCCTCCCCTCTTTAGGTGTGGTGTTGGGGATCAGTAAGGGTTTTGTGAGTAATAAGCTAATGGTTGCCACTAAACTCAGGCACAGCACACTTTTTTTTAATGCTTTTTGTTTGTTTTTGGTTTTTTTCAGACGGGGTTTTTCTGTGTAGCTCCAGCTGTCCTAGAACCACTCCTTTTCTTTTCTTTCTTTCTTTCCTTTTTTTTTTTTCTCAAGAAAAAGTCTTCGGACTGGTTTATTTTTAGGCAGCCAAAGCATATTTCCCCTCACCTTGGATATTTGCCAAGCTCCTGATATTATCAGGTAGTCCCTGCTGTGGGCTGCAGCCTCCATTTCGAATTCTGACCATCCCTGCTCCTAACCAGCTGCCTCCCACTCCAAGATCTCTTCATTAGGGTCAGAGGGACAAAGAGAAGGAAGGCCCCAAATAGATCCCACAATCTTCATATTTATTGTCCCGTGGTGATGCCATTCGTTTCCGGTTGTGAGTTTATTCTCCACAGACAGCATGGGCTAGGGCTGGCCCGGCGGTAACTCTCCACGCAGTGGGTTCAGGGACTTGCTCCTTGTTCTCTCACTACGGGAATTAATTTCCTGTGTACCTCAGCCTTTGACCTGGCAATCAGATCCCACCTGGTCGGCTCTCTCTTGGGAAGAGGGGGGCCCTTGCTATCAGTCCCTCCTCTCTGTGGTCTGTCTGTTCCTGGCAAACCACAGATGTCATTTTTCTCCGTTTGGGAGGATTCATGATGACACTGGCAACAGAATACTTTAGGGTTGACTGGGACGCTGCCGGGGAGCAGTGCTGTGCAGTGCGCCTAAGACAGCTACAGCCAGCAGGAACAGAGCCGTCTGTGTTTCCCACTGCGGCTCTTTCTGTTCTTTCCGGGCTGGAGTGTAGAAGAGCTACGGGGAGGGTCCAGGGTAGGCCTCGGATGCTTTGACTCTCCTTGTGTCCCCAAGCCTTCCTCTAATTTTGCTGTGGCGGGAAGAGGGACTTAGCTTTGGGCTGACAAGATTCGTAGGAGCTAGTCATGGATGTTCCAGTGTGCTTTTCTCTGGACACATCTGTGGCTTGGCCTCATAATGGTTAAGTGTAAGAGCCGTGATCAGGTGTTCTTCCCAGGGGGAACTTACTTTTGCAGATGAGCCTTGATTTATAATGAGGTGACACCTTGATAAACACATTGTAAGATGAACACATCTTAAATTGAAAACAGATTGAATACGCCTAAGCTGCTGCACATTGTTGCTTAGCAACACTCTGCGCAGCAGAGTACCATTTTTTTTTTCTCCCTCCTGGTGATTACGTGGCTGACTGAGAGCTGTGGCTTGATGCTCTGCTTGGTGTCTGAAGTGTTTGTTATATCTCTAATCCAGGAAAAGATGAAAATTTAAAATACGAAGCACAGTTTCTGCTGAATGCACATAGCTTTCTCTCCCAACCTAAAGCCCCGATTCCTGAGCTTATCACCCAACATCTGTGTGTGTCTGTACTCTCAGACGCCATGGTCCCTGTCTGGTTTCTTATCTAGTCTATTCCTAGGGAGATAGCTACTGCCTAGGAGAGTGCTGGTGGCAAGAAAGCCAGATCTAAGTTGTGTGGGTCAGGTGAGAGGGGAGGAGGCAGGAGAAAAAGCCTAGAGGACAACAGAATCGCCGCCGTGATAATTACAAACCCAGAGAAGAGGGCGCTGCTAGAGCCAGTGGGAAGAAGAAACTGCCCAGAACAGAGGGCCAGACGGGGGATGAGGGGAAGGAGAAGAACAGGCTAGGTGTGGGTGGTGAACCTGTAGGTTGATGGGCACACAGAAAGTCCTAGTTGGGGGCTTCGAGCAGGCAGCATGAGTTCTGTTGAGGTGGCCAGAGTGGGGTGTCTGAACTCTCTATAAGGGACTTGGGGATCAGTTGGGTAAGTCAAGTAGGTTTTATCCAGCTGTCCCCTAGGGAGGTTGCACCAGGGTAAGGCAGTGGACTGCATCTCTCGAACCTAGCGGGGCTGGGAAAACGGGCAACCGTATAAAGGTCCAGCAGAGACTGGACATGGATGCTGAGGCGGGTTAAAAGTAACAGTCCTTTACAGCTTTGTACTGTGGGATGTAAAGTCCACTGCCAGCTCTACCTACCCAGCACAGAGAATGGTAAGCAGACACAAGACACTGTTCCCCGTCATTTAATACCCTTACTTTCTGTTTGTTCAAAATAGCAAATGATTTTGTTTCAAACGAAAAGACAAACGAGCAAAAAAGAAAAGAAAAACACTACAAACTTGAAAAAAATGGAGTGAAGTAAGACCCCTTTCACCTACAAAATGTTTTCACAGCGTTTATGAAACATTTGGGGAAATATATTCATTTAGAAGCCAGGGAGATGCAGCTCAGTGGTAGAATGTTTGCCTGGAATATGCAGGAGACCCTCAGCGCTAAAAAAAAAAAAAAAAGACTGTCAGAAGGCAAAGAGCTCAGTGGGAAGGCAGGGCAGGGTCCCTGCTATTAGCTGGCCTCTGCCTCTTCTCTTCAGCTCCCCCAACACTGGCGTTTCGTTTTAAAAGCTGGTACTTTTTAGACGGCATCGCTCTGCCTGCACCTGCCTCTTGAGTTCTGAAACTAAAAGCCTGCTCCATTACCGCTGCCGCTCGGCTGGCATCCTTTTTATTTCCTCTCTTCGGCAGGCAGATTTTGTTCTTGGTTAGTTCAGCTTATTTATTTTCCCTTTGTTCCTCAGAATTTCTTTCCTTGCATTTTTTTTTTTCGGGTTTGTGAGATCTGTCTCTTCCCCATTGATTAACGTATTTATTGTGTACGCACACACACTTGCTGCAGTGCGTATTTGGAGTTCAAGGCCAACCTGCAGATGTCGGTTCTCTCCGTGGAGCTGTGGCTCCCCAGGCTTTCACGTCCTCAAGGTTGACCAGTGCCCTCACCTGCCTAAAAGCTGGTCCGATTTGTCCTTTGTCTACTGCGCTTTGCGGCTTCATTTACACTTTCTTAGGGTACAGCTGGCTACACTTCCCTGCTCTTTCACCTACACTCAGCTCGCTCTTGGGCACCCGGGGTCGTTTATAGGATCTTGCAGGCTGGTCTAGACTTTGGGTGCTTAGACTCTTCTCATCCATGATTTTAATTCTGCTGTGGAGTTTGAGCCCACAGTATGTGAGTGCTATGAAAATGCCCTACTATGGAGCGGCACTGATATTTCTTGCATTTTCGTTTTGTATTTGTTCGTTGTAGGAAAGTACAGATTTTGTACTGACATGTTTGTACAGGCATATATGTATACTTTGGTCATATTCACACCACTTGTTTCTTCTCATCCTTTCTCGTTTTCCAAACATGACCCTTCTTTTCATGTCTTTTTTTTTTTAAATAAAAAATTGTATTTACTTAGAAGCATTCAGGATGTCAACAAAACAGCCGCAGTTTTTTTTTTTTTTCAACTACAGAGTGGTATTCAGCTAACACAACAATTATTTTCTTATAAGGTGCATCCCAGACAACTGAAGACGGAAAAAGAAGAAAAAAGAAAAAAAACAAAACAAAAACAAAAACAAAAAAAAAGAAAGAAATCCTGCCGTCTCCATATGTAACTAATTTGCGCTGTGCCCCAACAACCTGCTTTAAGTTTGCGTGGCAGTTTATGACCCCAGACTGTACCAGGCAAGGTTAGTGGCCACTGAAAATACCACCAGGACAGGGCTGTCTAAAAACACATTCGCTAGTGTGTTAACTGTACAAAAAAAGACACTGTACAATTTAAAAACAAATCTTGCACAGCCTTACATTTCAATTTTTTTTCTTTAAAAGGAGTGAGTTGTGTGCAAGAGGGGTAAATGCTTTATAGACAAGAAAAAAAACTGCGCTAGAACCAACTTAGTCATCATCATCATCCTCTTCATCTTCCTCCTCCTCTTCCTGTTGCTTATCCTCTTCATCCTCCTTGTCCGTCATTTTCCTCTTAATTTTTTTCTTGCTCTTTTTGTCCTCGACCTACCTGTTTTTCATTTTTCGTGGCGTCGGGTTTTTCTTTAGTTCTGTAGGCAGCAATATCCTCCTATTTCTCCTTCAGCTCGCCTAGCTTCTTTGCAACATCACCAATGGATAGAACTGGGATGCTCTCTTTTGGTTTTGGGGTGATACCCAGAACAGAACAAGAAGGCCAAAGGAGGCCTCTTGGGTGCATTGGAATCCTTGAGCTTCTTTTCAGTCTCCCCTTGAGGGGGATGTAGGTTTTCATTTCTTCCCGTGGCGAGCCTTGTCACCTTTGCCAGCCTTCACATTTCTCCTATTCTTTCGCAGATGTGGTCTTCCAGCTCTCTGAGCACTTCTTGGAGAACTCGAACGAGTTGAAGACTTCCGGGTGCTTCTTCCGGGTGCTCCTTGCGGCACGTTCGCACAAAGAATGCATGTGAGAACATTTTGCCTCCTGGCTTCTTAGGCTCTCCTTTGCCCTCGTTTAGTTGATTTTCGTTGGTGAGGCACACAGAGTTCGCCCGCTGCCCATCAGGCTCGCGCAGGTCCCCCGAGCCCGTCTCTCTGGAGCTCAGTGTACTGCAATCCTCCATTCCTGCCTTTACAAAAGAAATACAGATTCCGTGTGTGAGCTAAAACGATTTTTGTCCTTCTGAGTCTGCTACATTTTTCTTAACACGACAATCTCTGATTTCAAGCGTTTTTCTGTAGACATGATTTGTTTCTTTATGTGTGAATAATAAAAGTGCTATCACATTTTCCATTTTCTTTACCCACTTGGCTATTGTGATAATACTTTGATAGGTGTGTGTGTGTACTTTTATTGTAAGATTTGGTTTCTCTGTACAGGACATTAGGGGACAACTGGGCAGGGGCGGGTATCTGTTTTTTCCTTCCTCTATATGGGTTCTGGAGAACTGAGGTCATCATCATCAGGCTTCGCAGCCAGCGCTTTTCTTTCTTGCTTGCTTTTTCTTTCTTATGTTCTCTTTCTCTTTCTCTTTTCTAGACAGAGTTTTTCTGTATAGCCCTAGTTGTCCTGTACTCACTTTGTAGACCAGTCTGGCTTAGAACTCACAGCAATCCACCTGCCTCTGCCTCCCTCAGTGCTGGGATTATAGGCGGGCTCCACCATGTCTGACCATCAGTGCCTTCCTTTACTTTCTGAAATATCTTGCTGGCTCGTTTTTAAAATTCCACTTAATTTGTCTTGTGTGTTCATGTATGCAACACTCGTGTCATGTCCAGAAAATGGCATTTCACAGCATTGCTTATTCTCAGGCTCGCTGGGACCTTTTTTTTTTTTTGAAACAAGAAAGTCTATAAAGAAAAGCTAGGGAGTGTTTGGCAGAGCCAGGTTTAGAGGCAGTAGGGAGATCTGGGAAGTTCTTTGGGAGTTCAGGCAGGGGAGTATCAAGTGCTGTGGCCTCTGATATCTGTGCCATTTGTAGACTATAAAGAGGAGTTTTGCAACAGCTGACTTAAAATTTTTTAATGATTTATTTTTATTTTATGTGCATTGGTGTTTTGCCTCTGTGTGAGGGTGTCAGATTCTCTGGAATTGGAGTTACATTTGTGAGCTGCTCTGTGGGTGCTGGGAGCATAAATCTGGGTCCTCTGGAAGAACAGCCAGTGCTCTTAACTGCTGAGACATCTCTCCATCCTTACTTAAATCGTTAGTGCAATGAAAGGAGAGTTTAAGGGCAAAAAGGAACTTAGAGTTTTCAGACAAAGTCACTGGAAGAACAAAGGCGCCATGAAGCTGAATCAAAGAGTAACCTATTAGGGTAAAACGAATTTTGATACAATTCCTGAGAGGGTCTCTTTCTAACATTTTCCATAGTTGTTGAACTGAAAAGAACGTTAGAAGTAGCTTTCTTTCCGCGGTCTCTGAAATGTCAGGAGTTTTGGGAAGTTGGACCGTGATGAAGCAGAGGATTAAATCTCTTTCTCACTGGTAATCTTGCAAGGACGGGAGTAAGAAGAGAGGAAGGCGCCGCTTATTTCGGAGACCTGGTGGGCACCCTTCAGTTTGCAGGATTATTACGCTGTTAAGGAGGTTGACCAATCACTGCCTGAGGAGGAGTGATTGTAAGAATGGACTCCGAGCTCTCTCTCTTGAAAGCCAGTGACTCAGGATCTCCTGTTATTTTTCTTTACTGCACTGGCAATAATTTGATAAAGCACTCAATTTCGGAGCTTGCTGTGTTTTTTTTTTTCCAATTTATTTATTTATGTATTATTTATTTTTTACCTACAGTATCATAAAGCCTACCTCTTTAATTTTTTTATTTTTTTCTTTCTTTCCTTCCTTCCTTTTTTTAAAATTTCTTTTTCGTTTTTTGGTTTTAGGTACAGGTTTTCTCTGTGTCCTCGAACTCACAGAGATCCTCCTGCCTCTGCCTCCCCAAGTGCTGGGATCACAGGCATGCGCCACCACGTTCAGCTTTCATTTTTATTGTAAGCTACTACTATCATGGTATGGGGTAACGTCTGACATTCTGACATTTCGTTAGTGTCGGCATGCTCGAGCACTCTCGGGCACACTTATGAGCTTATGCTCTGGTCTGTGACCGTTTACAGTGGTCGCTGAGGAACCAGTTCTGAGCTGGGGTTCTTCCGCACTTTTTCCTAGTTGATGCTGACAGGTGAGGTATGCAGGGCTGTCTTTTCCATCCCTAGTTTTGACTACATACGCAGTTTCACTGGGCTAGATCCGAGGGTGCTGCCCAGCTGGTTTTCTATCTCCCAAGTCTTCCACGGGAGCCAGGAAGAGTTCTTGGCCCTCAAAGATCCTCAAAAGTGGCGATGCATTTGGCTTTTTTGATCCGAATGGAGGATTTCGAAGTTCCCTCCAATAGCTTGATACATTTGCTATGGGTAAAAGACTCATGGAAAGTTTGTCCATGACACGACTCAATTAAACCATTCGTTAAATTTTCGTTTACTGCTGGGGGTTTTGGAGAAATCCTTGGTGGTGGCGTGAAAGTTGTAGCAATACAAAGGTTTAAATTTGGCCGGTTAGCTCCAAATGCAGTGGCAGTGATATGCGGGGCTTGGCTTGTCCTGTGGTAGCGGTGGCATTGGCGGAGATGATGGTGGTGGCACGGCGGCAGCTGTCTGTGTGTGTGTGTTTAGTGGAGAAAGATATTTGATGAGATATAGAGTTGCTTACGGGGGCGGGGGGAGAAAATGGTTTTTTGAAACTAGAGCTTAAAAGCTTTACCAGCTTAAATGATATTTGGAGTATTTAGCCGTCTCTCCCGTTTCCTCGTCCCAGATAAAACAAGGAGGCCGCCCTGCGTTGCAGATTTTGCTTCTCTCCCTAGATGGATGATTGGAGGATAACTTGGGAGCCTCAGAAGGGTCATTATATGTCAGTGTTTTGCTACTGAGAAAACGGAGGATAGTGGCATGGTTGCGGCAAAGGTTACAGAAGCAAAGATTTGACCCAAAAGATTTGAATTGAGGAAATGGTCCCTGGAAAGCAATTGAATCACACGGGGAGAAGTCAGGAAACCCTCGTGGGAATCAGGAGAAACCATTTCAGAGGGAGGGAGGGAACCCCGCTCAGCAAGGCTGTCCCAAGGAGAAGGTTAGTCCCTGAGGTGGCTTTCAAGACTCCCAGAACATACAAGTGGAAGGGCGGAGATTGCCCACCAAACAGCCAAGCAGTCCCCGCCAGCAGTGCTGGCGGCTGGAGGGACGGACTTTCTGATTTACGTTTGTTGTAGCAGTTTAAAGTGCCGCGGCTCAACAATAAAGGCACTTGTGAAAACCTTGACAAGCTGAGTTTGATCCCGAGAATTCACTGTGGAAGGAGAGACTGGACTCCCTCTGGCCTTCACAGGGCACCACAGCACAGATGAGGACAGGTCTTTCCGCAACACGTACACAAACGTAAAAAAGTGGTAGAAACTGATGTTGTTTAATACCCATTGATTGGAGAGGAAAGAGTGAAGCCCTGTTATGTTACAGGGAATGGTAAAGGGAATGCAGAAAGGGAGAGGGAAAGAGGGAGAGAGAGAGAGAGAGAGAGAGAGAGAGAGAGAGAGAGAGAGAGAATGTCAAGAGGGTGTCAGAAGGGTGAGAAGAGCAGGTCGTGAAGGGGGTGGAAGGGTCTGGACCGCGGTCCAGTGATGGTCCGACAGCGCCCTGCCCCAGCATTGTATTGCATCGCCTGCGCCTGCTCTTCAGTTCTTCCGCTGTATTAATGATAATAACCTGGGGGAGTTAGCCATTTCGTCCTCCTTTGCTCTCATATCCCGACTCGAGGAAGAGACTCCTCTGCAGTAGCACCCTTGTGGATCCTAGACGTCGCCCCAGGGATGAAGAGGAGCTACGGTGGGGAGCACCAGAACTGAAAGACGTGAAAGGTGGGAAACTCGGGCAACCGCTATGGCGACGAGACTGGTCAGACTGTGACTTCCCCTGTTGTTGCTAACAGGCAAAAAAAAATGACTTGAGAATTATTCGGAAACGAATATTGACTCGCCACGTAAAGCGCGTCCATACTGTATCACTCATTTATTATGTGTCTGTGCATCTGCCTGCCAGAATTTATGTGCCCCACGTGCATGCATGAGGTGCCCACAGAGGCCAGAGGGCATTTGATGTGCTGGAGGTGGAGCACACGCTGCCGAGAGCCACCGCAGTGAGTGCTGGGAACTAGGTCCTCTCGGACGCAGGTCCTCTGAAAGAGCACTTCTGGCTCTTAATTGCTGAGACATTTTCTTACCTTCTAGTCTAACACTGAGGAGACAGGATTTCTCTGTGTAGCTGGGACTCACTTTATAAATCAGGCTGGCCTCCTCGGACTCACAGAGATCTGCCTGCCTCTGCCTCCCCAAGTGCTGAAAATACAGGCGCGCTTACAGACTAGTGAGAGACCTCTAGTCTCACTCAAAAAAAAAAAGATATGCTTTATGCTTTTGTTCATTTTTTTAAAACTTTCTCAAAAAAAAAAACCCATTTCAAACAAACGAAAACAAGTTATAAATTCTAAAAACCAAACTTTTAAACAACCAACCAGATAAAAACCTCAGGAAGCATAAATTCGTAACAGCCTTCAACAGCTTTTTCCGAATCCACACTTGACTTTTCGTAGTGACTGTTTAAATGTTTTCTAGCAAGAAAAGGCGCACACAATTTCCATGTAAAATAAATCAGTACAGTTTGCAGGCTCAGAAGCTCGGGAGTTGGTTCTGGCACGCAGATTTTGTAGGAGTATATGAAACAAATATTCGTCCTGGGCTTCCTCAGGGGCATTCGCAACCGGTTTATTTCTACGCGTAAGTTTGAAACTCTCTTCCCAACGGAGGCAGAATTGGAATTATTTGAAGAAGCCTGGACTTGCTTAGAAACCCGGTGATTTAATGCCAGGGTGGTGCTACCCGTGTTGACGAAGTATTCCTTTCTTCAAATACTCAGATCTGATCAGATACTCCCAGCAAGGACTTGTGTGATTTCTTGGTCATGTTTTTTTCACAGTGGGTCTGTTCTGTTC
The DNA here is from genome assembly GCF_907164565.1 of Psammomys obesus. Taxonomy (NCBI): domain Eukaryota; kingdom Metazoa; phylum Chordata; class Mammalia; order Rodentia; family Muridae; genus Psammomys; species Psammomys obesus. Next base: position 27,376,777 of record NW_026593286.1, on the reverse strand, counting down.
ATCAGAGTAAAAAGCCACACCTGCTTGAGACAGTTGACAACTGGGTTTACAAACGCCCGGTTTGCTGCGGAAGATTTTGGCAGGCTGCTGTAATTAACATTTTTTTGTTTGTTTTCTTATTTGTTTTTTCCCCTGCTGCATGATGCATGCATGTGGCACAGTGTTTGTATGAAAGTCATCAGGGCGACTTGGGGCACTTGGTTCTTTCCTCCCACCGTGGGGATTGCAGCAATTGAACTCAGCAAGGAGGTTACCTTATTGACTGAGGCTGGTATTTGGGTTTTTGTTTTATTTGTTTGTTTTTACTACTAAGAATTGAGACCAGGATTTTTACAATCTAGGTAAGACGGCTGAACTACATTGAACTTATAGTTAATATGTGTGCAGAACTGGGGCACTAAACCATGAGCTATACTGTAAAAGTTCAAGGGCAATACATTTTAAAAGCCTTTTTGTTATCAGAACACATTGCAAATAGGAAGCATAAAAGTTGGCCTTGAATGGGTACATCAAAACTGCATAAATGCTTTTCTATAGTTGCCGTGAATCATTTGGAAGCCATACAAAATTTCGCAGGGAAGGAAACTGTTTTTCAGGCCACTGAGTGAGTTTAAAGACCACTACAGACAAAACCCTAAAGCCTTTTGGGAGAATTAAGACACACCATCAGCTGCTGCACATTTGTGAGGGACAAATGTGCCGTTTTTCTCAGGACTTAAAAAAAAAAAAACAAAAAACAAAAAACAAAACACTTGCATCAACTTAAGGCCGCAAGAAAACAAAGCTGAGGAATTTCCCTGTTGTATCTGAAAATCTGATTCTGAGTGAAATGCTATGAAAATAGTGCATTTTAAAGTCAGTGCCAAAATAAGGCTGACAAATTAAGATAGAATGTTGGCATTATTAAAACATAGTAATACAATTGTGACTCTTTTGTGTTGTGCTACAGTTCATTTTAATTCTAAGGATATTGAGCAAAATGCTACTTTTCATTTGATTCTTGTTAAATCTTACAATGTTTGGTGCTTCTGTGTGTTATGTATGAACCAAATATGAACATGCTGTTTGTAATTTAAGTTTATATGCTTAAATTACATATATACGCATTATGTTTCTAGATTAAATGACTCATGCTCCAAAGAGGGGGCGGAGGGGAACAACACTCAGACCTAAGGTCAGCAGGGGGCAAGTAGGTCCGCTGCTGAGCTGCAGTTTATCTAAGAGGAAGTTCTTGCCTCCCACAGAGGTGGGGAGGCACAGAGATGGGGCAGCAGCCGCTTGGGTCCTCACACGGACACCATCAGTGACCTTTGGTTCATAGGAAAGGACCTTTTATTCTTGCAAGCGCTACGTGTTTATCATTTCCAGCCTATTTTAGAAAATGTCCTGCAAGGAGGCATTGGGGGCTCATCAGGTGTGTTGGGTAGAGCAAATAGGAAATTTCCCTGGGGCTCTCGGCGTTCTCATGCAGGCCCTTTTCGGGCTGTGGTGGGCATCCTAATGACGTTCTTGGTCTTCTCCAGGGCAGCCTTCTGGCTCCATTGTTCTCATTGGAAAGCCTCTGAGGTGTGCTTTGCCGGGTCTTCTTGTTTTGCAGTCTTTCCTAGTGATTTCTGGGCGACTCCTGCGAGGAACTTTAGGAGACGCTGTTGCAGGACTGTGCACTGCACAGGGACAGGCAGCTTCGCTCTTAGGAGCACTCTGTGCGGCAGCGTGCGCGCACGCAGCTGAGGCTGGGAAAGTACGACACACTACCAGACAGGAGCATCTCAACAGCTTCAGCGTTTTCAGTGTCTTCAGCGTCTTCTCAGGCTGCGCCGGCTGTCTGTGCGGTGAGTGCAACTACACTGCTTGGTGCCCTAATTGCTCTAATAAATGCACCTTGAGAGCTTTCCTTTCTCTGCTGCTGCATCCGCAGCCATGAGTATGCTCATGGCTACCAAAGAGGCTTGCCTCTAGTATCTTTTACTGTGGCAAAAACAAAGTCTGGTTGGACCTCAATGAGACCAACAAAATCACCAGTGCCAACTCCCGTCAGCAAACCAGGGCTGATCATCCGAAAGCCTGTGATGGTCCATTCCCGGGATTCGGGAAAAACACCTCGGCTCGACAACGACCACGTAAGGGCAGGCATGTGGGCATCAGGAATCAGAAAGGCACAGCCAACACTGGGATACCCACCAGAGAAGGTGACCCACGTGAGAAGGATGAGGCTCAATGAGACTACCCGCCATAGGTATCACAGCCTGTACCTGAAGGTAAAAAACAAGCGGGTTCTCGTGGAGCACCTCCACAAACTGAAGACAAAGCCTGCAAGAAGCTCCTGGCTGATAGGGCTGAGGCTCTCTGGTTTAAAACCAATGAAGCATGGCAGCTCCGGAGGAGTGAGCACTCCCAGGCCAAGAAGGAGGAGATCATCAAGACTGTCCATGGAGGAACAGACCAAGAAGTGAGGCTTCCCTCGTGTCTGTATATAGTGGCTTGGCTGTGGCCTCCTGTGAATTAGTCATTAAAAATAAAAACAGCAGCAGCATCCGCACCTTCCGCACCTTCCGCACCTTCCGCACCTTCCGCACCTTCCGCACCTTCCTTTTTCTTTATTGTCATGCTGAACCTGGCCATGCCTTATGTATGTTCGGCAGCCACCCACTGCTGAGCTGTGTCTAAGTCCTCCAGACTTCTAGTCAGAGAGTGTTTAATAGGCCTTAGGTATGGCACTAGGGGTGAAGGCACCTTCTGTCAGGCCAAAGGAACCGAGTCCCATCCCCAGCTCCGCAAGGTGGAAGGAGTGAACGGAGTTCCACAAACTGTTCTCTGACCTCCACGTCGGAGTGTGGTGTATGTGCACGCACACATACACATGCTAGGTTAAAAAACAAACAAACAAATAACAAGATGATGGTGCATCCAGTACACAGTAGGCCGACAAGATGGCGGCACCCACGGTCAAACCTCGTGACCCGAATTTCATCCCTGGAACTCCTGTAGAGGACCAGCTGCTGCAAGCTGTGTTCTGATCTACACACACTTCATGGCACACATGCGCCACAACAAAAAGGTGAGTGCACACACACAAATAAAAAGAATGTGAATAGTTGTGAGGGGAAGGCAGATTTTTATCCTTTCCTCCTTCTCCTCTAGCTCCCCAGATAGAGGAGGCACACAGCCTGTCAGAGCTGGGAATGGAAGTGCCTAAGCAAGGTAGGCTAGCGGAGGGAGGTGAACAGTGGATAGGAGACTACCCTGCAATGAATAGGCATGGCAGGCAAACAGGTATGCAAGTACAAAGGACTGGCTAGTTAGAATAGTTTTAGTAGCCTCTGCCTACTGGGTGACTCCTCAGCCGTCCTCCCTGGGTCTTTGGAGTCTTTAGGGGAGACAGCTTATTAAAGAGGTGATTGGGAGCTGTGAATAGGGGATGGTTATTTTGCACAGCAAAGCAGGCGTGTTGGAGTTAAACCTGTGGAGTTAGTTACGTCCAGGGAAAAGCAACTGCTCAGGCAGCGCACCCAGCCTCGTCAGGAATAGAGGAACAAGGGCTCAGTGGGTTCAAGTGCTGGGAGTCTGGAGGTTGATGCTCAGGACATCGCAGGAGCAGAAAACCAGCTCCTCCAAATAGTCCTCTGTTCTCCACACTCTCATGGCACAGTCTCATTGTGGCGCGCACACACACACACACACACACACACACACACACACATGCTGCTGCACACACACATACATACATCACCGCACACGCTGGCGCATTTGCATCACGGTACCCACACCCAATGGCACACTCATGCAGTGGCACATGCTGGTTGGTGCACACACACACTGGCACATGCATGTCGTGGCACACTTGTTGTCACAGCACACTCACGTCATGGCTAGTGTATCCCCGCACACATATACACATAAAACGAATATAGTGAAAATGAAATAAAATAAAAAATAGGAGCTGCGGCCACGCTCAACGGGAACGCGCAAGTGCAGCATTCCCCGGGCAGGAGCACGGAACTGAAGAAAAATCAGTCCAGCACTCATGGTGTCTTGATGGTATAGCTTCTTTAAAAAAAAAAATTTTTTTTTATTGCTTTTTTTGCATCTTGATGTTCGAATGCCAGTGATTTAGGAGTATGGTCTGTGGAAAATAAAATCAGCCTCGAGGTTTTCCTTCTTGAGCAATTAGCTCTCTTTGGCGGCACCCACCCGCCCCAGGGGGCAGTCAGCTGCTGCCAGTAGTTTCTGCCCGGCCACCTGCTGCTGGAGACACATCATCGGGGCAGAGCGTGACAGCACGCTTCATACCCTTTGAGTGGTGTTTGGCCGCAAACATTGCGGCTGCCGCTCCGAGTGAAGAATGGAAGGGTTGTGGGTTTAGAGCCAGCGACAGGGATAGCAAACAAGGTTTCCACGGGAATAGCAAACAAGGAAGGCTTCCACCAGGCAGGGTGTCCTACTCTTATCTGCGGGCTGCTGAGTAAGGGCAACTTCTGGTAGAGACTCAGCAGAACTGTAGAAGACGCAGATCTTCTACAATTTGAGGTTGCCCTTTGAAAACTAATCTGAATTTTTATTTGTTTTGTTCAAGACAGGGTCTCACTATGTAGTTCTGGCTGTCCTAGAACTCACCATGTAGGCCAGGCTGGCTCCGAACTCATAATAGAGATCCACCTCCTTCTGCCCCTAAAGATGTTCTTGTTAATTAGAAAAGAAAGAAAGGGAGGGAGGGAAAATGACACAGGAAAGATAATTTATAAGTTGATTGAAATTTGTTTGTAGCATCTTACTACCCCTGAGCCCACAGAGATCATAGAACCTGTAAACTTCTCAACCTCTGGGGAAAAAAATAAAATAAAATAAAGGAGTGTCCTCCATATGTTCTACGAAAGACATTTACAGGTGAGCGATCTGGAATGCCTAGGAGGCAGAGCCACCAGGCCGGCGAGCCTTCAGGAAGCTCTGGCCTGAGCTGGTGTGGACAGTGGCCTCAGCCGCAGAATCTGCTGGCTTCCGTGCAGGGCGCAGGGTGTTAGCACGGAAACTGCAATGCTTTCCAGCCGTCCGTTTCCACATGTGAGGGTGATGTGGAAAAAAAAAAATACTGCTGGGTTCCCAGCATGAGCCTGGACGGAGTAGCTCGAAGTGTGCTTCTGAAGTAGATGTGCACCACAGGAAAGGGAGACCGAGCTCAGTCTGAGAGAGGGGAAATGTCCAAAGCATCTCAAAGAAAAACCTCGTATTGCTTTTAGAATTGTTCGAGTAGGCCAGAAAAATATTACCACCACCACCCCTGGAGTTTCTTCTTTAAAACTTCATTCTATTAATTTTCATAATTCGTTGCTGTGCTCGAAAATGGGTTGTGGCGCTTTCGCCGCAGCCGATTTGCCCGTCTCACGGGCCCCAGGAGTTCATCTTTAAACAACTAAGGCACACTGCTGCTTTCAGCAGGTGAGGCATGTTAGGGAGGAACCAGCAGCCTCCCCGCAGTATTTCTGGTGTGTCTTTGGTCCCTGTTGATCTCCTTTCGTTCAGCCCTCGGATTGGGAACTCATAGCGGAAGGCAGATGACAGCCTCCATGAGCATAGTACTTTTTGATGAAGAATTGGATCCAACTTGCTCACATAGCAAGGATTTATATCTGAGCTCTGACAGCTAACTGAAGAGCCATCCTGCTCCTTGGGTGCCTGCACCACTTGTGTTTACCCGTTCCGTAAATACAGTGTTCCTAATTTAGTAAGAAGAAAGAACAGACGCAAAAATCATGACCTATAATTACATCTATGGGATCAATCAGCAAGCCTGTCATATGGACGGCGACTAAGCATTTGGCAGTAAATTTTCTTTGGATATTAGATATAAATATTGTTAAGTACTTTAAACACACTAGTCACGATGTTTGAAGTATTTAAAAATTATCTGTAACCTTAATTAGGTTAAAACAGTTTATGTTTGAGATGAATGGGTAGCACTGATATTAAATCAATTCTTTCAGGGATTTGTCCAAAGGGAATATTGGGCCTTATAATTGCATTATGTCGTAGAAAATAAAATGTGTTTAGTTTAATGGTTGCTGTTTGTGTGTAAAGACTGCTTAACTCTGCAGATTGTTTTTAAGTAATGAGCACGAAGATCCGTGCACAAACCCGGCCTCGCGGTTCCTGCGATGTGCTCCAGCCTTGCACACCCAGGTCTGCCATCAGCTCTGCTGTCAGGTCATCACCCCAGGCAGTCAATTTCCTTGTGTCTTGTGTTCCTCATCATTCTTGATTGCTAGATTTAATCTCACTGTTTGTGTTTAATTCTCATGTGTTCTTGAAATCAGCTTTATTGTAAGCAAATCTGTGACTACTTTAAAAGACGGGAAAACAGAAAAAAAAATCTTTGCCAAGTCAAAAAAAAAAAAGATACAACAAAACACAGAGAACCAATACTGGGACCCAAGCACCTGAGCTTCAGCTTCTTCCCTAGCTCTGAAGAAACCAGGCATTTGAAGATAGATAAGGGGACCTGCAAGGCAGCTCAGCGGGTATACAAGCCTGCTCCCAGAGCACCAAGAGCTGTGCACCTGCATGGCGCCTGCATAAAATCACCGCCACTATTACCATCTCCGCTTACAAATACACACGAGGAAAAGGCTGTGGACATAGTAAGTTTTTGGCTGAGTTGAGCTCTCCAAAAAACCAGGGGGAAGGAATAATTCTGTAATGTCTCAAGTAAGCCAGTGAGGGGAGGTTAAGTAGTGTGGAAGCCTGAAAACCAGGCTTTTCATGTAGCTGATATGATGAAACTCAGTTGGTAAGTCTTGCTTATAGCTTGCTGTTAAGTGCCCTGGGGTTTGAGCTCCAGCCCCATAGAAGCCAGCCGGTTGTGGTAGAAGTCTTATATGCTTTATAATAAGTTTGAGCATTTTTAGATCAGTTTGGGGTACAGGAGACCCTGTCTCTCAAAGTAAAAAAAAAAAAAATGTAAAAAGGAGGGGAAAAGGTCTGCCCGTATTTAATCACCTTGGTTTGCTCTGCCTTTGCCACGTCTGACATGCAGAAAGAATCACCCTAAGAGTTAGCTTTTTCTTCTGGGGGTTCACCTCTATGCTTAGGTAAAAGTGTGGTTGTACCACTGTTTGATGCTGCACTAATTTTGTAGACACTGGCTATTACCTTTGTTTCTATGAGGTGGGTTTAACTCTCGCGCAGGCTCTCCCCCTGCATTCTGGTTCCTGCATCTTGCCAGCCCATCACATGCCTATCATCTAGCTCTGCAACGAAGTCATCCATCCACCTTAAGGTGCACACCCTTCCAGCAACCCTTTCCGTTTGAACAGGCGCTGAAGCAAGGGCATTGTCATCTTTAAATTAAAAAAAAAAATTGTTTGACAGTTCCCTACATGTAAAGAATTTTAGACGTTGTCACTCCTGGCCCCTTCCCTCCAGTTGAAACCGTTATCAACCAGCCCCCCCCCCTCCATCTCCGTGTCTTCTCTTCTCTGTGACCCACTGAGTTTAATTAGAGTTTCTTGCTGGAGTGCGGGTAGGAGGCAATTTACCGGTGTAGTGGCCACTCATCAGTGACTACATCACTGAAGAAAATGATGCCCTCCTCCCCCGCCAACCATTAGCGCTGGATAGTCCCTCGGGGAAGGGTCTGGCCTCTTGGACCCCTCTCCCATCCGTGATTAAATGTAGGCAGGCCCAGCTTGTGCAGGTTTTGTAAGGATTGTCACAGCTCCGGGGAGTTCATAAGTGCAACAGCTATGCCAAGAGCAGAAGCCTTTTTTTTTTTTCTCTGCACATCTCCCACCCTGTGGCTCTCACATTCTTTCTGCCCGCCTCCCCAAAATGTGCCCTGAGCCTTAGAGCAGGTGATGGATATTGCCGTCCCAGTTACTCTCGGCACTTCAGCCGGTGCCGGGTTTGTGCAATAGCAGCTTCCAGCCGCAGCTCTGGCAGCTCTCTGTCATCCAAATGGAATTTCTGTATGTTTCTCAGGGCAAAAAATGCAAACGTTTTGTAACCAATCTCAGTTTCACAAATTATGATTTGCATGTGAAGTGTGATTGAATCATTAACCCTTAAAGATGATTTTAGTGATGCCACTCTCAAGCCCAGGTTCTTGCTTTTTTTTTTTTTTTTTTCCGTGTGCTACACAGCTAGGCTGCCCTCGAGCAGGTGGTCCTCAGGCCTCTTTTCTGATTTTCTTTTTGACAAAGGGTTTTTACTGCGCCACTTTTGTTGGAATGGTGCCCCCACTGTGTTGACCAGGCTGGCCTCAGGCAACCCACCTGCCTCCACCCCTTCTGCGCTGGCATTAAAAGCATGCCTTACCACGTCTGGCATCTCAACCGCTTTGAAGACATTTTATCAGAGAACAGCTTGTGGAGTTAGTTCCCTCCACCCGTCATGCGAGGGTTCTGGAGACGGGACTCAGGTTGTCAGACTTGGCCGCCAAGTGTATTTACTGAACCATCTCGAGGGTCTCTTCATCCTCTTGTTGGGATTACAAGTATGTGTTACTATACCTGGTTCCCACTGTGCGTTCTTTAAAGTGGTAAAATCCAGGCTATTGTGTAAAAAAAAAACATTGTAATGACCTCACTGACTATGAATAAGTATTCTAAAGTACATAATAATGGATATTTTTTTGGGGGGCGGGTGGATAAAAAAAAAACCCTAAGTCAACGATGGTCTAAATGCTTTGGTTTTTGGTTTTTCGAGTCAGGGTTTCTCTGTGTATCCTTTGCTATTCTGGACTGGCTTTGTAGACCTGGCTGGCCTCCAACTCACAGAGATCCGCCTGCCTCTGCCTCCCTGAGTGCCGGGATCACAGGTGTGCGCCACCGCCCCCACTTGTCTGTCTAAATATGGTTCAGCAGTGAACTACAGATTTCCTGTACAGCTTTCCCCCATAATGCATTAGCTTAATGTTAGCTGACATGACAATTGGAAAGTGGACACTGTGGAAATGATTTCTTGACACAGATGAGCCTTCTTTTTATTTAAGGAAAGAGAATCTGAGAGAATATATACTTAAGACCCTGTTCTCTCAGGTCCAAGTGGACTGGGGAGGAGGCGGGTGTAAGCAGACTGTTGACTAAGGTCATTTGGATGAGTTCTTGCTGTGTATGAACTCTAGAATGGATTGAAAAGGAGCTGGGAGCTTACAACTTTTTGATCTTCACCTTACTGATAACACCACTCATTATCAGTAGATAGAAATTTGATCTGAATAAATTGCAAATCTGATGCAGAATGAAACCTCCTCTAACACTGCTGGTTAGTATCATATAGGAAGAAAATTTCTGTGCATCCCATAACACAAGGATACTTTATTTTCCTACATGTAAAACACCCTTTCAGACTTCCTACATCGTGCATACATCGGTATATAGAGAAGAAAGAGAAGTAAAAGTGATTAAGATGTTAAAAAAAAAAAACAACTTTCTCAGACTTAGACCTTAATTTTTGTGAATCACATCTTGAGTCAGTTGTTGATTGCTGTGATTTTCCCATACAGCACATCCTTCTGCGACGCAAAAATAAATGCTGGTGAGAGGCCAGATGATGCATCTTGCCATGCACACTTGACCCGAGTTCAAGCCCTAGAACCCATGATTCGAGGAAGGCATGTGACTGACAATTCCAGTCCTCTGACCTCTACGTGGGCTCCTTGAGGCAGGAGCCCTGTACCTGGCAGGCCTACGCTTGCGTACTCTCCCTTCCTAGAACATAGCGATAAGAAATTTGAAGCGTTTTAAACTGCTGGTGATGCACAAGATGTTAGTCATTCAAGCAGCTAACCCTGCCTCTCCCTCCATTTCCGATGCTGGCACTTTCTTGAGCTGAGTAGATGGCAATGATTTCAAGTGATATCCAAGCCGTGTTGTCTCTGCGCAGTATTTCTGATTAAAGTTTAAAGGGGATTGTAAGTGATCTGCTTGGCCGTCAGTGATAAAAATGACAATTATTTAAGGTGGTTTTTCTTTTTGTTTTGGCACTGGATTAGATTTATCCTTGTGCGTGTATGTACGTGTGTGTCTTTTTTAGGTCAAGGTCTAGCTGTGTAGCCCAGGCTGGCCTCAAACATGAGATCCTCTTGCCTTCTGGGTGCTGGAGCTTGCAGGGCTGGGCTTGTTGTTTCATTTTTCAGTTACAGGTCCCCCAAAGCACTGAGAACTAATAACTCTTGGTGAGTTAACTGGGGACCGGCATGAAGGTAATAGTTTTTAGCTCATCCTGAACGCTCATTTCAAACTGCTGGGGAAACTGTTTTTTGGTTTTAGAAAAATCCTCAAGAAAAAAAATCATCCTTTCCCCCAGGGAAAAAAAAATCTTTTCAAGGTTATTATTGTGCAAGTGGTGTGTGTGTGTGTGTGTGTGCGTGCCTGTGTGTGCACACGCGCGCGTTTCTGCTCCCACTGTGTGAGCTAACAGAAGCTTTCCTGTTGTTTTCAAGTTTGAACGATTCTGATGTCTAATAATTCCCTTCCTTGTAGGGTAGTGGGTTTCATTAAACAATGCCGTTTACTCATTTGAAATGAGGACGATTTTGAACAGCTGCACACATCTTTTGTGTGGGGAAGCAATGCTGCCACCTGGCCAACAAAATCAAGAGGCCCCAAGTTTTTAAGACGCATTCTGATTTCAGAAGTGGGGAGAGTAAAAAAAACAAAAACAAAAAAAAGAAAACAAAAACAAAATTAAAAAACAAAAAAGTGTGCTTAAGCTGAAATACAATAATGTCCGGAAGGCTGGCCTTAATGTATGTCTGGATTTTTTTTTTTTTTTTTTTTGATAATTCCAAGGCTGATATGTGTAAAACATTTCTTAAAGAAATTTGTGGGTTTTGGTGTTTTACAAGAAATCTAGAGAATAGCTGGGAGAAAAGCTCAGGGTTTCGCTAGGCGCGTGTTGTGTGTTGAGCGGCTGGGATGAGTCTCTGGAAAGGCAATGCCAACAGCTCCTTCTAAAGCCATAAAGATTATTTTTACACAAAGCATCGCTCCCTAGCCTTGAGCGGTTCTTGTACTCTCTGCACTCAGGAGGCCGAAGCAAGAGAATTAGGAGTTTGAGGCCAACCTGGGCTGCTTAGTGGACACCCTGTCTGCAAAGAAAAGAGGAAAAAAAAGAAATAAAGATAGCTTCTAGAGGCTGTCCGTACTTTGAGGTAATGATTATTTTTCTCTATCACAGATTATAGTATATGTTCAGTAGTGTGTCTGATTTAGTTTTGTGTCCCCCCCTACGGCACTCGGCACTTAAATTGCTTGGTTTTTTTTGCTCACCACTGCATTCGTCGGAGACAGAGCAGTGAATGGAATTGAGGGCAAATAGATATTTGCTAATATTCGTAATCCTTTTTTGTGCAATGTAAGGCTTTGAATACCGTGCCTCTTCAGAGGAGCCCTGGTCTTCGCCTTTGTTAAAGGGGGCTCATAGGATTCATTTTACGGTTACTCTTCAGCAGTGAAACGCAGGGCGAGATAGCAACCTTAAGAGAGCGTCCAGCCCTGAGCAAACGGGTCTTTGAAAAGCAGCTCTTGGTTGGGGCACCTCGCTGCAGACTCTGGGCAACCGAGCGCGCTCGATTAACCCCTTGAACGCCGTTCTCCCCGCCTGCATTCACATGTTGCACTGAGAGCCATTTTTCCATCTGGTCATTAAGGGTCTTATCTCTCCAAAAGCTGAAGCTGGGACTCCGGGTCCCGGCCCCAAGCCCCGATTCCGGTGGGGGCCGCGCGGGGCGGCGTCCGCAGGAAGTGTGCGCTTTAAGAGCGGGAGGAAGGGGCTCGCGGCGGCGGCGGGGGCTGGCGCGGGGGCCGGGGGCGGCGCCGGGCCGTGCGTCAGAAGGGGCCCAGGGTTCGCACCTTCGCTGACGTCAGAGCTGCAGTGGGGCTGCGGTGCCTTAACAGCCCGTGCCAGCCCGAGCCCAGTCGCGACTCGGAGCCCGCGTCGAGCGACACGCGCGCTCCGCCCGGCTCCGCTCCCTCCGTTCTCGGCGGGCGTGGCCCCGGGCCCCGGCGACTTCGGGACGCTTCGGGGGTCCCCGCGGCGCGGCGGAACCAAGGCGGCGGGCAGCGCGCCCAGGCCGGCGGCGGCCCGCAGCGGCCCGGAAGGAGTGCAGGCGGCCTCCACGGAGGTGAGTGCCGCGGCGGGGCGGGCCGGGGCGGCGCGCGGCCCGGGAAACCCGCTTCCTGCCCGGGGGTTCAGAGTGGACGGCTGGCCGGGGCTCCCGCGCTCGCCCGCGACGGACCCGGGCGGCCCTCTCGGCGCGGGGCTCCGGGGCGGCTGCGGGGCATCGCGGAGGGAGGAGGTGGGCTCCCCGGGCGGCGGGGACGCGGGCGAGGCCGGGGCGGGCCGGGCCGCGCGGCTTCGGGCGCCACCTGTCCACACGCCCCCTTGGCCGCTTTGCCCGCGCGCTCGGTCCCCGGCCTTGGCCGCCGCGGAGTTTTGCTGGAGACCGTCGATGCTGGGGCGTGTGAGTGTGTGCGTGTTAACGATCGCTTCGCTGCCGTCGTGCAACAGTTGTGTGGAGCTGGTCAAAGACGCCATCGCCCTTACTCGCTCCCGAGAAGGCCCTTTCCAGGTCCCACGGTTTTCGGACGACAAATTCTGGGTAGCTCGTGAAAGAACAGCAAAGAGATGCCCGGTCGCAAGGCACTAGAACGGTTTTCGTCCCCTAAATGTTAGTGTTTTTTGTTTGTTTTTTTCTTGCGTACTTTGCTGCAGTTGTACGCTCCGCGGGGCGGCGAGGGGCATGAAGAAAGCCTGGAGCAAATCTCATCCACTGAAGAGAGTCCATTAACCATCTCAGATTATCGGCCCCTTTTTGAGAATGTTTAAGTTCGTGTATTTGCTTTAACATGCGTGTTTTACATCAGCAGGGGTGTTTATTTTCTGTTCTTTTCACTTACTACATCGAGGACTTTTTCTGTAAGCTCTGAAACCTGAGCGTAAGAGGCTAGCGAGAAACTCGTTGAAAATTTGATTACGTATCACTGCAGTAGCCAGCCTATTGGCTGGAAGAGAGCTGAAATCAGGGTAGCAACCACTTTCTATAAAATATTGTTTACTCTTCCTAATAATTTGGGGCACTGTTTTTCACACTGCAATTTCGCCCCCGTTAGTCAGTTGTGAAACTGTTTTAGTTATTCATGACTAACGTTAAAGAAAAATGAATTAAGAAAACATAGGAAATACCAGAATGTACTGTACATTGCTAGGGTATTGTTTTGTGAAACCTTTAAAAAAAAATGTGCGTGCATGCGCGCGCGCGCGTGTGTGTGTGTGTGTGTGTGTGTGTGTGTGTGTATGTACGCACGCGCGCGCGAGCTCGTTCGAGCACTGGGTTGTAATATAAAAATTGTATTGTTTCCTATGGTCTCATGCTAAATAAACTTAAAGTCACTAAAGTACTTTCAACACTCAGAGTGGGAAAAATGATGGGCTTAAAGTAAATGTTAATTTTATCGTTTTTCATTTTGGGAATAGTGACATTGTATATAGCATCAAATTTGGTTGCTAATTATTTGCTTTCATCTAATATTAAAACAATAATTTCTAAAAATTATTCTCAATTATTCCTTAAAAATATTTTTTAAAAGTTTTATAGGCATTAAGGAGCTGAAGCCCCATTTGCTCAGATTCACCAGCCACCCTGGTTTTTGGTGTGAGACCTGGAACAATATCCATCCTCCTTCTAAATCTCGGTTTGCCTCCTATCTTTTGATAAGATAATGCATCTGAAGCTGTTGACAGCATGCCTGGCTCAGATTAAGTGCTCACGGTTAGCTATTATTATCTTATTAGGACCCAATGGAAGTGTCCAGGATGCTTGTCGCCATCGGGAAGCCGGCATAGCATGGATAATCCAAAAGGAAAAAAAAAACCCAAAGGTGAAAATTATCTGATAGTGTTATATGAAGGAACCAACACCGAATTAAAATGGTCTTTTTAATATATAGCTTGGCCATTGTTATGATTATGATTGCTTGTCATATTTCCTACTGCTAGACAGGTAATTTAGATTGTGGGGTTTGTTTGCTTGAAGTTTAACTTTTTAATTTTTTTTTTTTTTTGTCTTTGGGACAGGGTTTTCCTATGTAGCCCAGGTGGCCGGTGAATTCATGACCCTCCTGTGTCAGTCCCCCAGATGCAGGGATTATAGGTGTGTGCTGCTAGAGCCAGCTCAGATCTGTTTGTCTAAAAAGCAGATATCTTTCTATTGTCTTTCTTATGTATTTATTTTTTTATTAAGTTGATGTTGTTTGTCAAGCAGTTGAGAAATATTTCCTAGGAGGATTCTGAATTTTGCTAGCTCTCATTACAGTGACACAGTCAGTTGAAAGACAATATAATTCCAAACCATTTCAACAATTTTATTGGTTTATTTCTTGGCCCAGCACACATCTCAGATGTGCAAGAAATACGTTGTTACAAAAAAAGAAAAGAAAGAAAGGGAGCCGCAGCAGCATTCCAGGCATTTCAGATATGTCTGTTCAATGCCCTAGATTGGTTTATACAATTTTAGATGTTACAAAAACCAGTGAAATGAGTGTGAGCATTGTCACTAAAAAATAGTATTACAATTTTTATGGAAAATAAATTGACTGCTTTGGACTAAACAAGGATTTAAAATTTTTTTTTTCAAAAGCCGTAACTGGGTGTGATGTCTGTAAGAGATGGGAAAGATGGAAAACAATCATAATTCTGCTCTTGGTTTGAAAATGTGTTTAGGTTCTTGTCCTGTTTTACAGTGGTAAAAGGGAGAGTGAATCATATGGTCTGTGAAAAAAAAATATGGCTTGAAATACAGGTTAATTTGTACACACACACACACACACACACACACACACACACAAAGACAAAATTCTCTAAACACCGAAGCAAAAAAGCCTAACTTGATTTTAAACATACATATATATTATACATCTTAAGTTAAAAATGTTAAGATTATGTATGTATGTGTTTTTAAAATTATTGGCTCTCAGCTGCTGGTTCTTATCTTTTTGGAAAAGAGGAATTTTGTTTTGCACAAGAGAAATGAAAGACTAAGCAGCCTTTAAACATCCCACTTTGGAATTATATGGAATGGTGTGAAAAGGTGCTCATCATATTGTGTTTTAACATAAGCAGAGGGTGATAGACTGGAATGTCCAGTATCATTCCCTTTCTGTAATATGTGACAAATGGCAAGAAGGATTGCAGCTTGTGTTTATGTTCTTTATAAACACTTGTTTTTACCACTGTGCAACAGAAACATTTTTTGCATTAAAAAAGGTCATTTTTAAGTGAAAAATAACATGTGCTTTCCTTTTACAAAATTTCTTTAAAGCACTAATATACCTCTTGTAAAAAAAAAAATCCTACTCTGTCTAAATTATTTTTGGTTGGCTTTTGAATATTTCCATGTCAAATGCAGCTTACCTTTTCTCTTCTGCTGCCCCTTAAATTCTCAAATCAAACCTCTGATTCAGCAGAACTTACTAATTTACCATCTTCAAATGTACTTGATTCCTTTTGGTTTTTATACCTATGTTTGTTTGCTACTTGGACTATTTTTTTTCCTAACCCTATTGTAAGTAAATTCTATTCATTTCCAAAATTTAGTTAAAAAATGTATCCACTTTTACATCCTTGACCACTAGATCTCTCAGTTGACGTTGATAATTAAAGCCGTTATCATGTTTTTATTGTTGGCAGCAGTGGATCCTGCCCAAGCCTTTCGCATGCTATGCCACCAGCTTTACTCTTTGGCTTACACTTACTATTTTTACCTTGTCAGTTCTCAGATACACTTCACACTTGTGCATTGATTTTCCAGTTCCATTTTACACTCCTCAGTGGCAGGAGAGCTTGTGTTTATTCCCTAAAGCTCCTAGGACGGAATTTTGCGCCAGGCAGGTGCCTGATAACACACATTGAGTAAAGAAAAGCTCTTACCAGTTTTTTTGAAACAAAGTGTTGGAATTTTTCTTTACAAGTGATCCTAGGCACAGGTCAATATTTGACCCATAATTAAAAGAAATTAAAAAAAAAACTTGATCATTCTGTTTGATTGTCCACTGATACAGCGAATTTGCTAAAACTAGTATGGTAGCTGAAAATTGGGTCCTGGTTCCAAATTCAGTTTAGCATGTGTATTTTCCTTTGAGATTTCTCCAGAAGCTTATTTTGATTTGGGGCAGTTTTCCCCTAATAACCTGAGCACTCGGTGCTGGGCGGGCACAGCACGTACGTGCCTCATCTTCTTTTACAGTCCTGTTCCTGGAGGCCAGGGCGTCAGGTGCTTGGGTCCTCGTTGGGCCTGCGGTCACTGCTCCAGAACACCCTTGGGGAGGCTATGTTGTGTTATTCAATGAATGGTAGTATGTACTGTGCTTTGCGTTCAGATTTTTTTAATATTTTCTTCTGTTACTGGAAATAATTGTGTTCCTTTTAAAATGCCAGTATGACTAGGAGTATGACTAGCGGGTGCTTGTTCAGTCAACTATAGAGGTAAGATTTACTGTCTAAACAGTTGTTTTATTTTTATTTACAGATGCTTGTCCAGACTAATGCAGCTGATGAGATACTTGCCTTTTTCTGCTCACGGTAATCAACTCATTAACTTTTAAAAATAAGCAATCAATCAGTCAGGTTCTAGTAGAATTAAAAATCAACATAAAAAGACCGGTTGACTCATGCAAAGCAGTATAATTCCAGACCCTGGATAAATGGTCCTTTTAATAATTAAAATTTTATTAGTTCATAAAAATGGGCTGATGTTATTGGGTCGACTTAGAATCAACTTGACTCTTTTAATTGTGTAATATGTGCGTGTTGTCTTCCTACTCCAGAGGGACTGGATTTGGTAAGTTTTAGGTGAGGTACTAGAATGTGAAATTTAAAGAATGTCAGCACATGCTTCTGATTTGTTGTAACTCACTGTGGCATGAAAGGTGAAGAGACAACAGGTGATAGTGCATTAGGAATTAGGCTGAGGCTCTGATTGTGTGTGTGTGAGATGCTACACTCATTTTGTCTTTCATTCAATGAATGTTTTAATTAGATATTCAATAAGTTTAAAACGTTTGTTATTTTATAATTTTCAAAGTTTAGTTTTATGTTCTAGAATTCACGTAGCCTAAAAATAGTCTTATCTACAAATATAACTCGCTTTGTCTTACTCTCTGGTTTTTAATTAATAAATGAGATGAATTAATGGGAAAGAGATCCAGTTTTAAATCTTCACATATATTATTTCAGATGCTGGTTTAATTGATTTATTTTTCCTATAAATGTGGGAAGTCAGAAAGGCAGAGGTTCTCAGAAAAGAGTACTAGGTAAGTGACTGTCATAATGGAATGCTGACCTAGCGGCGTGCGCCACTACACCTGGCTCACTTTATTAGTTATTGAGGCTGTAATTTCATTTTTACCGTTGGTTTTCGTAGTTAAATCTTCCACGTCGTGGAATAACCTTACTCAGAAATACGGCTGTCACAGAGGCAGGCTTGGTGGCGCAAGCCTGTAATTCCGTGCTTGAGAAGTTGAGGGGAGAGGGGCTAAAAGGTAGCCTGGACAATACATCAAGACTGCTTCTACTTTCTTTTTCTAAACACAACACATCCAATGATTCTGTTCTATATTTTCCAACAGACAAAAATGTTTAAATAACTAGAATTGAAACTTGAAAAACTTATTTGCAATTCTATTTTCAGTTTTAACAAACCAGCATTGAATTTATTTAAAAAAAAAAAAAACCTCTGTAACTATGTATGTATAGCTGGAATTGTGTGTATATCATCAACAAATTAGTTGGCTATGTATCAAGATGATGTAGGGAGTCAATCTCTCTTAGCAGAGTGAATGTAGATTTACTTAGAAAAGAAAGAAGGGGCTCCTGAGGGTGGAAGGGCTTTCAGAGAGGAATGCTTTTTTATTTATTTTTTGCAAAGCAGCAACAGGGTTTCATTTGGAAGCACAGCGTAAGTACAGAAGAGCTATCTGCAGTATGAGACTTACTCAGGAGCCTCCTTTTAAGTAGTGTGGAGAATCTTAAAAATTCTGAATCTAGGCTCTAACTCAGTTCTACGAATTCAGAATTTGGGGAATGATTTTTAGCATCCAGCTTGACTTTTGAACTTGGATATATTGTGGAAGGTTTATAGTTTGAGGTAGGTAAAATTTAGTAAACCATTTATTGGTCAAGAAATCTCAAAAGTACTAGTAGGAAAAGTTCCCTATAGGTTTGTGGTTTGTACAGTTTTTAGGAAAGTTTTGTGATTCAGAGGGCACTTCAGTTGCTCTTTTGTCTTTAGCTACGCTAATAAATTGTAACAGGAGCTTTTGAGCTGAGAAGAAATCTCGGTGTCTTCACTCTCGTGGTAGATGATTAGATACCAGAAGTTCACATAACCTGGAGTTTTGTTATAAGAATGCAGGGAAGTGGTTGTGTTTGAAAAAATTATACTGCAGTAATATGGTCTTTAGAAATCTAGTGCTTTATTTTTCCATCCTGAATCATTTCCTAGTAACTTGGAGCTATAGAAAATTGACAACAACCTTAATCATCTTCATATAATTGGCAGCAAACTGCTCTTTTCAATGATACTCAGTAGCTCATGCCTGCTTTGTATTATTTTCCTCAACAATAGAACCGGGACTGGTGAAAGTTAAGCATGGTGGTGCATGCTTATTATTCCCAAACTCAGGAAGTAAGGCGAAAGAATTGTGATTTCCAGGCTACTTTTGGAGTATATAGTGAATTCTAATGCTAGGTCAGCTTAAGGTTTATAGTGAAATCCTGTCTCAAGAAACAAACAGGAATAATTCTGAGCTGTTTTCCTAATAGAAATAAGGAATTACTGTTTATTATCATTATCCTCATTATTTTTAATGCTTTTTTCCTTTGCAGATTGACTGTTTGAGGCCAGTAGCCTCCTGACTGATTAGACACAATGCAGAAAAGACAAGGGTATTGCAGCTATTGCCGTGTGCAGTACCCTAACCTGGAGCAGGTGAGAGGTTCCTACTAATATGATAGCACCTTAGTTGTGAGTTTCTCTTTTTGCATTTTATTAGCTTCATTTATTCATTCAATGAATGAATTTTTTTAGGAAACTGCTGGTTTGTAGATATTGCTTAAAAGTGTGAGAATATGATCATGAACAAAATCAAAACTTTTTCATGGAATTTACAGTATAGCTTAGTAAGACAGAAAATAAATAGCCATATTATTTTAATGTTTACTATGTTAAATTATGGTGAGTTTTATGATGAAAACAAAATAAACAAAAGAGTGCTATTTAAGTAGAATGGCCATGTAAGGTTTTTTGTTTTTTTTTTAAGTGACATTTGAGTTGGCATTTGAAAGAAGTTTAGTACCAGTTTTGCATACATATGGAGGAAGTATTCTAGGCAGAAAGAAACACCCCGAGAAGAGGATCATGTTAACTAGAAGTCAAGAGGCCAGTGTGATTCCAGTGGAAGCTGGCTTATAGGTGTAGAGTAATAGGTGAAAAGGAAAAGTAGTAGATTCGGTAAAACCTAGTAGGTTAGCTGGGTGTGGTGATGCACTCTTTTAATATCAGCACGGAGAGGAGAGGTAGAGGCAGGTAGATCTCTGTGAGTTCAACACTAGCCTGATGTACAAAGCTCCAGACCGGCCAGAGCTATACAGAGAGATCTTGTCTCAGAAAACATACATTCTTGTAGGTTAAGGTGACAGCATTGACTTTTATGCCAGTCAAGTGGGCAGCCATCTCAGGACTATAAAAACGGTAACTGTATTATTGAACTTGTACTTTAGAAGGATCATTCTGGCTGCTAATGGTTAGAGCAGATGGTATAGGGATTCTTTTATATTTATTTGTTTTTTTGTTGCAATGAAATTCTTTGATCATAAACTTATCCCTTTAAAGTGAAATTCAGAGATCTTTATGCAAAAGTGACAAATTGTATAATATTCCTCTTTAAAAGGAAACCACATACCCACTGAACAGTCACTCTATACTCCTTGGGTCTCTAACCTCTGACAACCACTAATCTTTTCTGTTTAAAAAGATACCATTCTAGATATTTCCTCCAAATGGAAGCATATGCTGTGTGATTTTTTGTGTCTGACTTTTCATTTAGCATAATATATTCAAGGTTCATTCATATCATAGCATGTATTACTACCTCATTATGGCTGAATAATATTTCATTATAAAAAAATACCACATTTTATTTATTCATTCAACAATTGATGGATGCTTAGGTTGTTTTTACTTTTTTGGCTACCATGAATATTGCTGCTATGGATATTTGTGTATAATTTTTTGTCTGAACATACATTTTCAGTTCTCTTGGGTGTACATGTAGGAGTGGAACTGTTGGGTCATATATAACTTGTTTTTGAGGAACTGCCTCACTGTTTTCCAAAGTGGCTCTACTATTTCATGTTACCTCTAGCAATGCATGAGAATTCCAGTTTCTCCTCATCCTTGCCAGCACTTATCTTTTTTTTTTTTTTTAATTATAGCCATTTTGTGGATGTGAAGTGATACCTCATTGTGACTTTGATTTGCATTTGCCAGTGTCATCGAGCATGTTTTCATGTGCTTATTGGCTGTTTGTGTACATTCTTTGGACAAATGCCTATTGAGATACTATGTCCATGTTTTAGGTGGTTTGTCTTTTTTATTGCTGAGATGTAAGCTTTTCTTCTGACTAGCAGACCTTTATGAAATAATATGACTGTAATACTTTATCAATTCTGTGGCTTGTCTTTCTACTTTGTTGATAGTATGCTTTGATATATAAACTTTAAAAAATTTGCTAGGTGTAGTAATGCTTGCCTGTAAGCCCACAGTTTAGGAGGTGGAAACAGGAATATTGCAAATTCCAGGCCAGCGTGGACTATATAGTTAGACCTGTTTGAAAAAGAAGTTTAAACTTTGCATCATTGAATTTGTTTATCCTTTTTTTTTTTTTTTTTTTTTTTTTTTTTAATTAAAGACAGTTCTTACTATGTAGTCCAGGCTGGCCTCCCGAGTGCTGAAATTGCAGGTATGTACCACTGTGCCTTTCTTTGTGTTATTGATGAAGGATTGCCTAACCCAAAATCATGAAGGTTTATGCCTGTGTTTTCCTCTAAGACTTTCATACTTGCTCTTATAATTAGGTCTTCTGTTCAATTTAAATTAATTTTGGGATAGGACGAGATATGGGATCCAGTTTCATTCTTTTGCTTGTGATATCCAGTAATCACTAAACTCCTTGATGAAAAGACTAGTCTTTTGTATTTAATTGTTATATCTGTTGAAAAAATCAACTAATTATTGCAAAAGTTTATTTCCTTCTCAGTTTTGTTCTATTGGTCTACATATGCATCGTAATGCTAATATCATAGTCTTTAAATATATATGTTTTAAACTGCCATATAGTAATTGTATGTATTTATCAGATAACTGTGATATTTCAGCACATGTATATAACATGTTATGATCAGATCATAATAACTGGCTTGTGTGTCACTTTAGACATTTATTATTTCTTTGTACTGGAAACAGTCTCACTTCTGTTTTTCAGTTGTTTTAAGTCATAGTTACTGTACCTGTTCTATAGAACATTAACAGTTATTCCACCTATTCACCTCAACTCCTACATCCATTAACCATCGTCTTCTCATCCTTTTGTCCTTGTCAAGCTTGGGTGATCACTCTACCCATTCATCCATCTGTGGACACTTGGATTGATTCCCTTTTGGGCAGTCGTGAATATTTTGTAGTAAACAGAAGAATGCAGATGTTGCCTTGGCATACTGATTTTATTTCTTTGAGATATTCATCAGTGTGGGATTTCCATTGTAAGAGGCTCTGTTTCTAGTTTTTCAAGAACCTCTGTCCTGTTTTCTGTGATGGTTCTGCTGTTTAACACTGTTCTTACAATAGTGTTTTCCCTTTGTCACAGTCCCATTAGAACTTGCCATTTTAAAATCTTTTTGTTAGTAGCCCTTTGTACAGGATCGAAAAGATAGCTTATTGTCATTGGTTTGCTGTTTGTCTATTGTTTTTTAAATATGTCTACACAGGTTATTTGCCCATTTTTTTTTTAATTTCTTAACAGATGAAGACCTTTTATTTTCACTGTATTATTTTTTTTTCTTTTTTAAAAATTCTTTATTACACTTTATTTACTTTGTATCCCCCCTGTGGTTCTCTCCCTTCTCCCCTTCCAATCCCTCCCTTCCTCCCCTTTTTTGCACGCATGCCCCTTCCCAAGTCCACTGATAGGGGAGGTCTTCTTTTCCTTCCCTGTGATCCTAGTCTATTAGGTCTCATCAGGAGTGGTTGCATTGTCTTCCTCTGAGGCCTGGTAAGGCTGCTCCCCCCTCAGGGGGAGGTGATGAAGGAGCAGCTAAGCCACGGAAGAGGTCCCGATTCCACCAGGCGCTTGGTCGCCAGCCCAGAGCCGCACACCAGCATGCTCTGATCACTGTCCTAGATTGAACTGTGGGTCCCACAACATCAGAGACTGGGATTTCTAGTTGAGAGATAACCCCACGGTGCAGGACGACCTTAGGTTAATTTGCCCATTTTTAATGATTATATTTTGCTGTTGAGTTGTTTGAGTCCCTTACATATTATGGGATGAATCCTTTGGGTGGCTGAGTATGGTGACCCATGCTTTCTAAGCAGTCAGGGAATCTAGAAGCAGGAGTATCAGGATTTGTCTACACAATGAGTTTGAGGCCAGCCAGAGATGCATGAGACTATGTCTCAAAAACCAACATCAATAATAAAACTAAAGAATTTTGTGCTGGTGAAGTAGCTAGATGGGTAAAACACATGCCACACAAAACTTAAGGGCTGAGTTTGACTCTCTAGAACCCCTGTATGCAAGTCATGGTAGTGTACTTCTGTACTCTCAGTACTTCTGTACTCTCAGTGCTCCTGTGACAGAATAGGAGCGCAATGAGCAGCAGTGAACAGCTACTATGAAGACATCTTGTTTGAAAACAAGGTAGAAGGGAAGAACTGGTCCTGAGGTTGTCTCTGATTTTTACATGTGCACCATGGCACGTTCATGTCTGTTATGTTTTCTTTTAGTAGTTTTCTTTTACACGTAAGAGTGCCTCTTAGTTACTGTTCTATTGCTTGGAAGAGACATCATGACAAGGCAACTCTTACAGAAGAAAGCATTTAATTGGGGCCTGCTTATAGTCTTAGAGGGTTAGTCTACCATCATCATGGCAGGGAATGTCGTGGCAGGCGGCCATAGTGCTGCAGAAGTAGCTGAGAGCTTTACCTCCTGATCATCAGGCAGCAGACAGAGAGACTGAGGCTAGCATGGACATTTGAAACCTCAGTGCCCACCCCCAGTGGCATACCTCTTCCCATAGGACCACACCCTGTCTAACAAGGGTCCTGGTCCTTCTCACCCTTCCCAAACAGTTCCACTAACTGGGAACAAGTAACAACAAACATAGGAGCTTCTGGAGGTCATTCTCATTCAAATCACCAGAGAGTGTGATATATTTGGATTGATTTTTGTATGTATTAAGAGATTGAAGTCTAGTTTTAGTCTCCTATATTTATTATTATTATTACAGAGTCTCACTGTGTAGCTCTAGCTGTCCAGCAACTCACTATGTATACCAGGCCGACCTTGAACTCACAAAAGTCAACCTGCTTCTGTGCTGGGATTAAAGGTCTGAGCCACACCACACCAGACTTATTTTCCTATAGATAGATGTTGAAGTTTCATTCCAGCACCGTTTACTGAAGAGACTTGACTTTAGTTGGTGCCTTACTTTGCTCTTATTGGTCAGCCACTCTTAGTTAGCTCCAGATGAGTGAATTATATGTTTTTGTTATGACCCTTTGGTGTCCCGCCTCCTGGTATCATGCTGTTTTTGTTACTATAGTTTTGTATTATGTTTCAAAGTTACTATTATAATGGCTCCACCTTTTTTATTTTGCTCAATATTGTTATGGCTGTTAAGAATATTTTAGGGTCTGCATGAATTTTGTGGTTGCTGTTTTTTGGATTTGTTAAGGTCATTGGTATTCTGATATGAATTGCAATTGAATCTTTAGATTGAATATTATGGAAACTTTAGTTATATTCTTCCAATCCATGAACATGAACTGTCTTTTTTTTTTGTATGTGTGTCCTCCTCAGTTACACTCTCATATTTTGTAACTTTTCATAGTAGAGCTCACTCATGTCTTTGGTTAAATTAATACTTAAGTGGTAGTGTTATTTATTGTCATCATTATTATTATTGGTAGCTTTCTTGGTAACCTTTTAATAGTATGTAAAACACCTGCCTTTTCTATGTTGATTTTATGTCCTATACCTTTATTGAATTTGTTTTTCAGTTTTGAAAATATTTTAATAGAGTCTAGTTTTTTTTAATCTTAGTAAAATTATGATGTCTGGGGCTGGAGAGATGGCTCAGCAGTTGAGTGCTTGCTGCTTTTGTGGAGGACCTGGGTTTGGTTCCCAGCACTTACATGGCTGTAATTATAGCTTCAGGGGTCTTGTAACCTTTTCTGGTCTCCATGGGTACCAGATGTATGCAGGTGCAACACCTATACATGTGTGTGTTTTTAAAAAAAGACTGCCATCTACAAGTGAATAATTTCATACCTTTTATGTCTCTTATTGGGGTGGTCTAAGGCTTCCAATCTGATACTAAATATGAATGGTCAGTATGGGTGTCTTTGTCTTGTTACTGATTTCAGAGAAAATGGATTTAAGCTTTCGTCCACTAAATATGATGTATATTGTGGAAAGTCATGTGCAGTTTCTGTTATGCTGAGTTGAGTTACTTTTACACCCAATTAAAATTTTTTATCATGAAGGAATGTTTAATTTTATTACATTCTTTTTTTTCTGCATATAATTAGATGATGATGCAGTTTTATATCCTTCATTATGTTGATGAGATATGTTTGTTGATTTAATATGTATTGAGCCATTTTTACCTTTTTGAGGTAAATCCCACTGGTCATGGTCTGTAATATTTCTTACGTGTTTTGAATTTGATTCATTAGAATTTTGTTGAGAATTTTTGTATCTGTTTGTCAGCAGTATCCATCTGTAAAGATTTGGTAAAAATCTGTCAGGTCTCGGGATTCAATTTCTTGTGACATATTTTGCTGATTTAGCCTTCTTGTTACCAGTTTACTGATTTTGTATGTTGTCATGGCTCAATTTTTGTAGGCTGTATGTATATAGAAACACACTCCTGAAAGATTTGATTTTTCCAGTCTGTTGGCTTATCATTGTTCATCATAGTCCCTAATGATCCTTTGTATTCCTGAAATGTTGGTTGGTCCCTCTCATCCCTGGTTTTATGTAGATCATCCATTTTACCTTTCTCTTTTCCCCCCATCTTTTTTCATGCTGCCATTTGTGTGCATATGGTATACCTCTGAGCCACATTTATAGCCCTCTTTCTTATACATGTGTATTTAGATAAGTTTTAGTCTATTTCTTCTGTGTTTGCTATTTCTTCTTATTACTATAAGTTTGGTGCTTTCTTGATTTTTTTTTTTTTTTTGGTTGTTGATTTGTGGTGGTATTTAAATGTTTATTTATTTTTTAATATTTTTTTTATTAAAGCCACTTTTTAAATTTTTCTTAATTATAATTTATTCACTTTGTATCCCCCTGTACCTCCCTTCCTCCTCCCCTCCCAATCTCACTCTCCCTCCCTCTTCCCCACTTGTGTCCTTCCCCCAGTTCACTGATAAGGGAGGTCCTCCTCCCCTTCCCTCTGATCCTAGTCTGTCAAGTCTCAGCAGGAGTGGCTGCATTGTCTTCTTCTGTGGCCTGGTAGGGCTGCTCCCCCTTTAGGGGGAGGTGATCAAAGAGCAGGCCAATCAGTTCATGTCAGAGACAGTCCCTGTCCCCATTACTATGGAGGCCACTTGGATACTGAACTGCCATACACTACCTCTGTGCAGGGGTTTCAGGCCATCTCCATAAGTGGTCCTTGACTGGAGTATCAGTTTCAGAAAAGACCCCTGTGCTCAGACTTTACTGCCTACAGATTGGGAAAGGATCTTCACCAACCCTATATCTGACAGAGGGCTAATATCCAGTATATATAAAGAACTCAAGAAGTTAAACAGCAACAAATCAAGTAATCCAATTAAAAAAATGAGGTACAGAGCTAAACAGAGAATTCTAGATAGAGAAATATCGAATGGCAGAGAAACACTTAAAAGAAATGTTCAGTCCTTAGTCATCAGGGAAATGCGAATCAAAACGATCCTGAGATTTCACCTTACACCCATCAGAATGGCTAAGATAAAAAACTCAAGTGACAATACATGTTGGAGAGGTTGTGGAGAAAGGGGAACCCTCCTCCACTGCTGGTGGGAATGTAAACTTGTACAACCACTCTTGAAATCAATCTGGCACTTTCTCAGACAGTTAGGAACAGCACTTCCTCAAGATCCAGCTATACCACTCCTAGGCATATATCCAAAAGATGCTCAAGTAAACATTTATTTATTTATTTTTTAATGTTTTGCCTTTTGCTTTATTCCATAGGCTGTAGTGTGCTGTTTCAGTTTGTTTTAAAACATTTTAAATTTTCTTTTGATTTCTTCTTTGGCCCATTATTTATTTAAGAACATGTTAGTTTCCATGTGCTTATACATTTTTATTCAATTCTGATCAGAGATACATGTGCTGATTTTTTTAATTTGTGGAGAATGTTCCATATGCTGTTGAGAATAATACTTTTTCTATAGTTATTGGATGAAATAATTTTGTAAATGTCTGCTTGGCCCTTCTGGTCTATAATATAAACAGTTAAACGGTGATATCAGATATCAGGTTCTTTGTAGTTTTTGTGTAGATGGTCTTTCCATTTTTAGAAGTGGGATTTTGAGTACCCATTACTGGACTAGAATATCCACATATATGTGAATGTGTATAAAAATAAAATTTCCTTTTGCTGAGTTGATTTTTTTGTCATTATATCTTTTCTCCCCAGTTTTTTTGTTTTGTTTTGTTTTTTTACTTCAAGTTTATTCTGATACAAATGTGGGTATTCCTGCTTGGGTTTTGTTTACAATGGTAAGTCTTTTTCTGTCCTTCACCTCTAAGAAGTGTTACTTTACTCATGAAATAAGTTTCTTAGAGCAATATATCATTGTGTCTTTAAAAATTCTTTATTGAGCCAGTCTACATCCTTTGTTTTAAGAATTTAATGTTTATATTCAAGCTTATTATTGATAAATAATGATACACTCTTGTTACAGTTTTAGATTTTTTTTTCTAATTTTGGTATGTATTTTGCTCCTTTTCTTACTCATCTTTGTGGTTTGATGATCTTCTATATTTGATTGTTCCCTTGTGTTTTTGAACAACTATTGAATTTTATATTTGCACATATTTTTATGATGGTAGTTGTCTTTGCTTCTAGTGTAGAACTGTAACAGATATTTCTTTTAGGGATGGATGGTCCGATGGTGGGGAATTACTGCAGTTTTTGTGTTTTTGGAAAGACTATATTTCTCCTGCATTTCTGAAGGATAGCTTTGCTGGGTATAGTATTGGGTTTTTGTTTGTTTGTTTGTTTTCATTTTATAGGGGTTTTGAACATCTTCCATCCTTAAAATTTCTGCTAATAAATTTTGTTAGTCTAGTGGGAACTATATTTTATGTGATTTGATGCTTTTTTGTTGCTATTTTTAGAATTCTCTTATTTTTTTTAGCAAATTGACAATGATGGCTAGAAGATATTTCTCATTTTTCTTTACTATAACAAAATACGTGAGATAATCAACTTATAAAGAGAAAAAGTTTGTTCTGGCTTTTAGTTTGGTGACAGTTCAGTCTGTAGTTGATAGGTTCTCTTACTTGTGGGCTTGTGGTGAGACAATGTAGCATGGCAGGGAGTATAGTGAAACAAGCCTTTCATCTAATGTCTGGAATGTGAAAAGTTGAGAAAACAAGACCCCCATAATATTCACCGGAGGCATATTCTCGGTGACTTAAAATCTCCAGTTTTAGACCCTTCAACCTTTTAAAGGTTCTAATAGTATCAAACTCAAGACCAACCTTTTAATACCTGAGCCTTTGAAGGACATTCCAGATCTCGTCTTGTGTATAAGACTTCTGATCAAGTTTCAGAGGTCCTTCAACCAGTCTGTCTTTACTAAGATAGAAAGTTTTACATTTTAGTTGAATAGGTTTCTGTCTTTTTTTTTAGAACACCAATAATACCAACTTGTTGTCATTTCATCATCTCCACTAAATGTCATAAGCCTTTATTCTTAATTTTTTTTTATAAGGCTAGGTTACTTCAGGATGGCAGGCGTATTATGATAGGTATTTTGTGGAATCTGCAGATGAATTTGTTGAGTATCCATCTTAGCACTGAGTCTTCCAGTTTGTGAGTAGGGAACATATATTTCCATTACATAAAGCTTCTAAAAACATTTCAACCTACTCTTAGGTTTTTCAGTGTACAAGTTATGTTAAACTTATTAATATTTTTAATGTTATTTCTAGCGTACAGAACTATATTAGCATTTTAAAATACCGATCTTACATCATGCAACTTTGTGGAACTTATTAGCTCTAATTTTTTTTTTTTTTGTGGGTCCTTAAAGCTTTTTGTATGTAAGATCCTTCCGTGTACAAAACAATCAATTGCACTAGTCTTCTAATTTAGATAACCTTTTTCCTTGAACCTCTAGTTCAGTAGGTATCAAGTAGAAGTGGTGAGAATAGATGTCCTTGTCTCTGTTGATCTTAGGGAGAAAGCTTTTATTCTGTCAATATGAAATATGACACAGAAGTGTGTTTTTATATAGAAGACTTATTATTAGGTTTAGGAAATGATCTTCTGTTCCTAGTTTGTTGAGTGTTTCATTATGAAAGGGTACAGGACTTGTCACATGGGTTTGTGTGTCTATTTTTTCCTTAGTGTATGAATCTAGTAGATAAGTGTATTAGCTCAGGCTGCCATAATAGTACAAGACGGTAGTACAAGATGCCATGATAGTACAAGATGGCCTAAACGACCTGATTTTTTCTCTTGCTGTTCTGAAGGCTAGGAAGTTCAAGACCAAGGTACTAGATGATTTGTTTGTTTGTTTGCTTGTTTTCCTAGCTTGTACTTCCCTGTCTTCTCAATGTGTCTTCACTTGTAGAGGAGGGTGAACAACAATACCATGTTGTATTAGGACATCATCCTTTTGGTGTCATGTAATCCTAATTACTTCCTAAAGTTATTTTTACTTTTAGTCATGTTAGAGGTTAGTAATTCAGCATATGAATTTTGGTTGGATGCAGGTCCGTCTGTAGTGCGGACCGATGTTTGGATGTTACTCTGGTATTGCAGGACCGATGTTTGGATGTTACTCTGGTATTGCAGTCTTGATAGGTCTTGCTTGGTTATGGCATATAGGTAGTTCTGTTTAGATATTGCTGGATTTTGTTCATTAATTTTTTTGAGGATTTTTACATATATATTTGTAAGAAGTGCCTGTCTGTGACTTCTTTGTTGGTGTCTTTGTGTCATTTTGGTATTAGGGTAATAACAGTTTCATAGACTGAATTGAGTATCATTACCTTCTGTTTTTGTTGGAAGAGTTTTATGAACTGTTGTATATAGAGATTTTGACCAAGTATTCATTATAGTAGTGGATACTGTTTTCTGACTAGGCTTGTTCATGTAGAAGTGTCTTTTAAGTTTTTTTTTCAGGGTCTAAACTGTTATTGTGTCATAGATGAAACAGCTTATAATGATGTTCTGGTTTTGTAAATGCTGAACTGTTTTTTTTTTTATCTTAGATGATATCTAAGATAACTGTAATATGTAAAAATTCTGTGTGGTGGCATTTGTCTTGTTTACCTAATAGAAAACACTTAATTTCATAGTAATAAAAACAAAAGTTTTTTGTTGTGATTTTTTTTAACCCCTCAACCATTTTTCAAAGAAAAATTTTTAATGCTGGTCATAAACATGAGGCAGAAAATAAATGAAGTCTCTTTATCTTTCTCTGATGATTGATAAATTGTTTCATTACATGACTGGACTTATTGAACCATTGGCAATCATAAAACATCAATTCTTTAACTACAGGTTCTAGTCAATAAAGATTTGATGCAACCCCCCCAATATTTAAAATAATTTTTATTCATTTGGACACTCTTACACTGAATTGGCATTTAAAAGGATTCTGTTGATCACAGCCAGGATAAAAGCTTGGAATATATATATTTCAAAGCTTTGGAAAACTACTAAGGCAGTGAAGAAATATGGGGCCTAGATCTAGTGGAGTATTCAATAGAAAACAATGGGAGCCAAAAGAAAGAAAACAACTGCCAACCTAGAATTCTCTACTCAATAAGTATAACTTTTCAACGTAAGGTAAAATAAAAATATTTTCAGGAAACAAAAATTAAGGGAATTTGTCACCAGCAGACCCTCACTAAAGGAAAAACTAAAAGGAGTTCTTCAGGCAAAAGGAAAATGATTCCAGATGGAAGCTCAGAGCTATCAGGAAGTAATGAAGAACAATGGAAAGGTAAATATGTAGGCAATCAATAAATCATGTTTGTGGGATTGACAGCAATGCAGGTTGGGAGGGTAAGTAGAGTTAATTTCTAAGGCTCTCACAGTGTTTAGGAGAGAATAACACAGGAAGTGATTTTAGACTTTGATAGTTGAGACTTGTCATTTGTTCCTTACTAGTAGCTGAGGAAGAGAGTCTGTAACTACTAAGCTAACAAAACAGGGAAATTAAATAATAAAGCAAAGGAAGAAAGAAGAGAAAAAATACCATAAGAATAATAACAGTATGCCCAAGTGAAAATAGACATACTGTTTGAATTAAAAATATGTGTATATGTTTTTACTTCTGTGGTAGAACACTTGCTTGTCATATATGAAACTGGGAGACCCCAGCAATTAAAAAAGGAGAAATAAAATTGTATTTAATACTTTATGAGAGGTCCTAGCCATAGACATAAGAAAGAAAAAGAGATAAAATGACTAAAATGATAAAGATTGTTGGGTGAGAAGATAAAAGGTAATAATTTATCATAATATGACGATGGGCTAGAAAACCAAAACTAGATAAACTTAGAATTAGTGAGTTTAAAAGCATGTTGGAACCAGGTGTGGTGGGGCATGCCTGTGCCCCAAGCACTGAGGAGGCTGAAGGAGGAGGATCATTGGATTCTGTTTGTGCATTTGAGATCAGTGTGGGCACCACGGACAGCCTCTGGCTAAAAAGCCAAACAAACAAAAAACCAAAGTGGTTGGGCCAATAGGAAATTTCTATATGCAAATTCTCTGCAGAAAATTAAATTTAAAGAAATAATTTACAACAACATCAAAGAAAATAAAATTCTGAGGAATAATTATAGTAAAATGTATAAAACCTTATATATAATCTGTCAACACTGAAGGCTAAGGATTTAGCTCAGTGATAGCATGTCTGCTTACCATGCTTTAGGCCCTGGGTTAAATTCCCAGCACTGGGCAGGAGAGGGACCTAATATTTTCATGGATTGAAAAAGCCAATATTAAAAGTGTCCAGTTTTCAAAATTACTGCACTTATTCAGTGAAATTCCAGTGAAAGTCACATATATTCCAATTAAAATTAAGCCAGTATAAATATGAAGTGAAAAAAATGAGAACACAGAATCTGAGCAACACGGTATATTAAACTAGATAAGCATGCTTACTCAGCTTTGCTCATGAAGACAAGGCAGTTTTGATGATAGTTAGAAAGCATAGAAACAAACTCTAGGAATAGATGGATGTTCACATGATCTTTGACAGAGTGACACTGCAGAGCAGCAAGGAACAGGATTTCTCTAGTAGATGCTTATGTATCAATTGAATAGCTAGTTGTGAAAAATTGAAACTTTATCATTGAATAAATCTGTGTAAAAATCATTCTAAAGGAGTTATACGTATGAATGTTGTAGGTAATATAATAAAGGAACTAATAACATAGAATTCTTCATGACTTATGAGAAAGCTTTCTGCCAACAAAAAGCATTGAAAACAAAAACTATTCTGTACTGCAATAAAATTAAGACAGTGATAGATGATTAAGAAAGTGAGAAGATCAACTATAGAAAGGAAGATGATGCTTCAAATACACATATTTGCATGAAGAGATTATGTCCAGAATAAGTCAACTCTACAAGTTAATAAAGAAGAAGACATCTATTTGAAAAGCAGGAAGAGGAGTTAGTATGGTGGCACAGGCCTGAAACCCAACATTTGGAGACAGAAGTAGGAGGATTCCAATTCAAGGCCAGCCTGGGCTGCATAATGAAGACCCTGTCTTGAAAAAAAAATGAGGAAGAAATTTGAATTGACCCATAATATAAGAGACAATCTGGATGCCAGTAAAAATGAAAAGCTATCATCAGGTTCAATATATGGCACTGAACACCTTCCACAACAGCTAAAATGTAAACAGAATACCAAGTGTTGATGGAACAATGCAAAAACATACTGTTGACTGAGGCACAAATTGTTCCAGCCACTTTGGAAGATTAGGTACTGAAGCTGAACATACATGTACTGTATGACACGGAAATTCTACTCCTACTAATCTAATGTCTCTTGTCACACGAGGCAAATAACAAGGTTCTTTACGCATTGTTTGTAATGTGCAAATGCTGGAAACAACCTAAAATCCATCAAGACCAGAATGCATAAAATATGATAATTCATACAACAGAATACAGATGTATGTGAAGATGAACAGAATACAGTTACTGTCGAATAGGGTCATAAATGCAGTGCTGAATGAGAGGAGCTCAGTGCAAGAGAGTACCTGTCGTATAGTGTCATTTATATAAACTTCATTCAGAGCCTTTCAAAACTTAATAGTAGAAATCAGGATTATAGTTACACTGGGGGAAGACAGAAAGGATACTAGATTGGTATGGGACAGTAGAGGAATATCTAGGTACTTACATTCATGAATAGATGATGATGGATATGTTTATTCTGTGATGGTTTAGGGGGCTACCTACGAATGTGTTGTGTATTTGTGTGATATATATGTTGGAAAATCCTCCAGAAACCCACATGGGACATGTATAATGTGGTAGCCCCTGCAGCCTGCACAGATGCAGCCCTCCATTCACATTGCTCCTTCTCTGTTTGCCTTAGCAGAGAGACAACAGGGTTGGATTTTAGTTGAATCTTTATTTGTTCCCTCGTATACTTTTATTTTAAATTACCAGCAGTCTAGCTCTCGTGATGGGTACTAGACAGTGGGGGAGTTTATAGCAAAGGATTTTGAGACTTTCATATTTAATTGTTCCTGGGGCTAAGGTAACATTGCAGAAAAGAATTTCATGTCAACACAACAAAGGAAATAATTCCAAGACTTGTAGCAGTGGTCAGGAACTAGCAACCTGTTTTGTTTTGTTTTGTTTTGTTTTGTTTTTAATAGTACCTTAACTTTGATATATTAATACATGATTTTTCTTAAGTATTGTTAAAGCATGCTATTATGTTATAAAGAACATATTGACTAGTATACTATTTATACTAGCTATTTGACAAAGAAAAGGACATAAACTAAAGTTTGACTCACATTCAAATTCTGGCCTTGCTGTTTGCTGGGTACAGAACCTAAGGCAGGTGGTGTTTTTTTTTTTTTTTTTTTTTTTTTTTTGTGCCCCACTCTCTTTATGTCAAGAGAGGGCACTGTCCTTGCCGAGTGAAATTGCAGTGAGCTATTTAGATGGATTGAATAGCCCTGTGTGTGGCATATTTAGATTTGTTTCAGCCTATGTTAGATTCCTTCTTATCACATTGCTAATCCACTAATACTAGTATCTGTGGTAAAGCTGAAGACTCTAATGTGCTTACACTAATATTCTGCTAAGGCAGAATTATTCTTATTCACTGATGAAAATGAAATGAAGGGTTTTTTGTGAGTTAATCTTTGTTCTTTTTAATACCATAATCCAACCCTGTTCTCTCTTTTTGTAGTTTTTTATTGTAAAAATGCTCATGAGAAAATTTAAAAATTTTAAGAAAAATTAAAAATTATCCATGGCAATATCACTTAAAAATATACTTTTAAGATTTTAGTATGTTTTCTACCATTTGCTGTATATTCCATTGTCTGTATATTTTTAAATTGTAGTTTGAGATAGAACCATACATATGATTTTTGCTTCTCCAATTTTTTTCTTAATACATAGTATTTCTTAATGTTATTATGATTTCTTTATTACTTTAGGTAGCTGCATGGTATTACATCTTAGTGTACATTATAGTATAAGGATATTGTTATGGAGTTTCCAGTTTTTTGTTTTTGTTTGTTTGTGTTTTTTTTGTTGTTGTTATATGATGTGTTAAGCTTTTTTTTTTTTTTTTTGATGTTATCCTTAGATATATTTAGAGGAATGTAACAACTATATATTAGGGAAACATACTTTTATGGTTTTATATGTACATATTAGAAGTGCTATATGGAAAGAATATCAACTTATATTTCTGCAAGGAATACATTCATGAGTCCATTTTGTGTTACCACGAATAACAATAAGTTATTTAAAATACCCACTATTTCTCTTTATAGCACTTGTTTAGTGCTCAGCACAGAAGCCTGACCAGACAAAGCAGACGTCGGACAACTACCAATAACAGTCTGATGGAGCGCTTCTTGCAGGATGTCCTGCGACACCACCCCTACAATTATCAAGACAGCAGGTAAGGTAGTTCAATGGAATGTTAATGTTTGTGTCAGTGTTATATTCCCCCCGACCCCTGCCATCTTGCTTTGCAGCCCAGGGCTAGTCATGACTGGAAATGCTGTATAGCTCAGACTGCTCTCAAACTGTCAGTCTCTAGTGATGAGATTATATGAATGTGCCACCATACCTAGCTTAGTCTGTATTTGAATTTAAAAATACAAGGTACAAAATTATTTTGTGTTTATAGGACTAGGGATCAAACCTAAGGGCTCAACTATGCCTGCAAATATTTTACCATGGATGCACTCCCTGCTCTGTAGT
The DNA here is from genome assembly GCF_907164565.1 of Psammomys obesus. Taxonomy (NCBI): domain Eukaryota; kingdom Metazoa; phylum Chordata; class Mammalia; order Rodentia; family Muridae; genus Psammomys; species Psammomys obesus. Next base: position 27,341,791 of record NW_026593286.1, on the reverse strand, counting down.
AAACTGCCTTATTTAACCAATCAAAATAAATAATTGGAAATGAAAGTTACTGGAAAGTGGTCGAAAAGCAGGCAACAGAGTCCATGTAAGAGTCAGCCTCCATTCTCCTTACTAGGAAACCTATATGAGGACTGAGTTTCCCATTGGCTACATTTGTGTAGGGGGGTTAGGTCCAGTCCATGCATGGTCCTTGGTTGGTGTTTCAGTCTCCATAGGCTCCCCTGGGCCCTGGTTAGTTGGCTCTGTTGGTCGTCTTGTGGAGTTCCTGTCCCCTCTGGGTCCTTCTATCATCCCCCCCCTTCCACAATGTTGCCTGTGCTCCACCTAATGCTTTGTTGTGGGTCTCTGCATATGTTTACCATCAGCTACTGTATGGAGCCACTCAGAGGAAGCTATGCTAGGCTTCTGTCTGCAAACATACCAGAGTATCGTTAATCATGTCTCATGGGAGAGAGAGGGTTGGCTCTCTCCCATGGGGTGAGTCTGAGGTTGGGCCAGTCATTGGTTGGAGACTCCCTCAATCTCTGATTTATTTTTGTTCCTGCATATCTTGTGGGTAGGGTACATTTTAGGTTGAAGTTTTGGTGGGTGAGTTGGTGTTCTCCTCCCTCTACTAGGAGTTGTATCTAGTTAGAGGGTGGCCTCTTCAGTCCCCACATGACCCGTTACTAGGGGTCTCAGCTAGAGTCACCCTCATATCCTCCCTGGAGCCTACCCTGTCGTAGGTCTCCGACTTATAACAGGGAAGTCCCCACCCAAGGTTTCTCTTCTCTCAGCAAGCCCTTTGTCTTCCCACCCCTGCTCTTCCCAGGCCTGATACCAGCCCTCATTTCTCTCCTTCAGTAATTTTTCAGTTGGACTTGCAAGCTAAGATTTCCAAGTTTGATGTCTTCCTGTTTTAGAATATTCACCTTATATTAGTTTATGATGCTCTAGGCTTCCCTTGTCTATGATACCTCTTTTGGGGGTCGAAATATGATGTTGACATTTTGCACTGGATGTTGCTGCTAACTGAATGCTTTTTGAGAGCTAGGCTATCTTTCTTTGAGTTTGCTTAGTGCCTACCAAAGAGCATACCACTGAGTAGAGAACCAAAGGTTCTCTACTAAACCTTTAGTAGGTGATTGCTGTGATAGAATTAAGACTATGACACTATCATTAGGATAGCTGTTTCTTTATATGAAAGAAGGATCCCTAAAATGTTTTGAATCAAGGATGTTGTGCTGATGGTAGTATAAGAAATGAACTGACAGGTTTTTAGGTATAAAAATTCAGATCTTTAAAAAGGTAATTTAAAATTTTGAATGGAAACTACAGTATACATAGGTATAATTCAAAAGGAACATTCACGAGTGATTTAATCATAAGCCTAGTGTGATGCTATTGTGCCAATAGTTCTAGCAACATGAGAAGCTGAGGTGGAAGCATTGCTCATCCAAGAGAAAGATCAACCTGGGCAGCATACCCAGATCACTGCCTTTGAAAAAAGGAGACAAGTACATATTCCTTATATTTCTATTGAGGCCCCAGACTTCATGTTCGCTTTCCTAATGGTAACAGATAGGACTAGCTTCTTAACATGTGCTTCTGTAGGTGGACTTAACTGCATAATTTGTCTTTCTTGGCATAGCTCTTAAAAATTGAGGTTCTGGGGATCAAACCCAGGCCCTTGTACATACTTGACAAGTGCTTTCTCAACTGAGCAACATCCTGAGCCTCTGGGTCAAATTTTGCAATGTTTACTGTGATAAGTGAAAAATACATACAGAGATGCATCTCCATTTTTGTATACTCAGGAGTTATTTATTTATGAAGTAGTAATTGGTGGACTTACTGTATGTATCTTCTGTACCAGCTAACTTCCTAAGGTACATGGCGTGTACAGTCTGGCATGATAGCTTGTTTTCTTTTTTTTTTTTCTAAGAATGGTCTATAATAGAAAACAATACCATGAATTTAAAACAAAAACTAGGATATTTTAATGGCTTTTCTTCATTATATTTTAGATCTGCACCAAATGAGGCAGCAGCAAATCCTGAGTCACCTGAAGTCGTTGTTTTGGACGACTCTGATGAGAAAGATGATGACACTGCAGAAAGCACTGGAGAGAGAGACTCCGAGGATTCGGCATCTGTGGAAGAGATAGATTACAGACCTGGTCCTTCCCAGGAATGCGCAGAGGCAGCAGTTCGACCATCAGTTATTCAAAAATTGGAGCGGGGGCAGCAGCAGTCCTTGGAGTTGCCTCATAAAGTTGAGAGTGGTGTGAAAAAAGCTAATTCAGTCGGTGTTGTTCAGGCTTCAACTAGTGGAAAAAAGTTAGTGCGTCCCCCAGTGATATGTAATGCTCCTGCCAGCTCTTTGCCTAGAGGCTCTTTCGAGAGACCAGTTGCGGCTAACAATGTTCCTCGGTTAGTACTGGCAGTTGCTTCAGATTCCTTTCCAGCTTGTGACACAGAGAACCTTGAAACATACTTTGACCCCCCAGATCAGGGCTCTAGCAATCCATCACCTCAACCCAAAACTAAAGATCCAAAAAAGAAACCTTTAAGTATAAATTTAGACAAATTGCTTGCACAGAGAAATCTCAGAGCTAAGGGTGCATCTTTTTCCCCTGTGGTACGAGTGCGTGAGCTAACAGCCTCTGAGCTTTGTTCTGTAAGAGCTGAGTCTTCTGAGTTAGGGGCAGGTACAGCAGGAAACCCGAGTGAGACTGACACACCACCAGCAGTAAACCGTGAAGGTGCCATTCCAAAGCGTCGTGAGGCATCTCGTTCAAATATGGTTCGTTCCCAAGAAGAAACACGCTTGGTTATTAACAAGCCAACACTTGTGAAACAGAAGCGCTCAGTGATTTCTGAAGTGAAGCTAGATCGTGGCTCTTCTCATCCAACACCTGGTCATTCCCAAGGTGCTGTACACGACTTAAGTCTTTTGGAGGAGGAAGAAGAGGAAGAAGAGGAGGAGGAAGAGGAGGAAGTTGACCAAGAAGATGATGAGAGCTATGAATCCAGAGGTTCTGATATGAGTTTTGATTGTGGGTCCTCTTGTCAGTCACTGAGTGCCCTGTCTGACCTGACCACCAGAGAAATAAGCTTGTCAGAAGAAACACATGCTGATGCACAACCTGGGGATGAAGCACCCACTGTTTCTGGGGCAACTTCACATAACTACAGCACTTCTCGTCAGGTGGCTACCAACCACTCTCAGGTGATTACACAGAACATACAGCTCATTAGTCTGGTTGATGAAAGCTATGAGTCTAGTGGCTCTGAAGTGAATTTTGATGGTGATGACTCACTTCCATCAACTAGTCACCGTCCCCAACAGCCTGTGAGAGCAAGCCTCCCTACACAGATGCCCTGCCGCTTGGTTGACAGCTATGGAAGCGGCAGCTCTGAACCATGTGAGGATTCTGGGTCCTCCGCTGATGAGACTCCGGCAGCGGCAGTAGCAGCAGCAGCAGCAGGACAACAAAAACCTCTGGCGAATGCCCACGCACACCTGGTTGATGAGAACTACGGGTCAGGCAGCTTCAGTTCTGACAGCGATGCGGTCCTGGACCGTCCCCAAATGCCTGTTCAAGAAAGAAGCCCGAGAGACACCGCTGCCCAAGAGGAGGAACAGCAGCCCAGTAGTGCCGAAGCACGTCTTGAACATGATGCTTCTCTGGAGGCAGTGGCTGATGTACCCCAGAGAGAAACAGAAGAAATAAACCTTCTGACCCAGAATACCAGCCGTGGGGATATGAACTGTGAGTCTCATGGTCCTGAAATGGGTTTTCATGCTGATGCTCAATTAGAGGCTGATCAATCTCCAGTAAATCCCGAGGAAGTAGATCTTGACCTAGAAAATCAGAGTGTTCACTCTGGCATTTCTAATCTAAGCTCTGATTCCCATGCTTCTTATCAGTCAGCTAATGGTCAACCTCAAGGGGCTTGGGGAGAAGTAAATCTTGATGAGTTAAATGTCGACATGGAAGTTAAGAGCGATGGGTGCTCCAGTTCTGAGTTGACATTTGATTCCGATTCCCCTCTTCTGTCAGTTACTGAGCGGTCTCTGCTGGATGTTGAAGGAATAAACGAAGATGACTTTAACCTGGAAGATGAAAGCTGTGTGTCAAGTAGTTCTGACATAACTTTTGATTCTGATATTCCCGATGACTCAGTAGCTGACCAACCTCAAGTAGCTGTTTATGAGGAGGAACCTGTTGATCTGGAAAATAAGAGTAATGAATCTTGTGTTTCTGAAATAACATATGATTCTGATATTCCTCTTCATTCAGGAAATGATCACCCTGAAGTAGCTGTTAAAGAAGTAATGATTCAGGAAGAAGAAAACGTTCACTTAGAAGGGAAGAATGACAGTCCCAGTGGTTCTGAACTATGTTTGGATTCTAATGCCCCTCTTCATTCAGTGACTAATCCTGAAGTAGCTGTTAAAAAGATAAAAACCCCCAAAGAAGAGCAGGTACATATAGAACAAAAGGAAAATGAACCTACTGATTCTGAACTAAACTCAAAGCCTGCACGCTCTGAAGAGCCCATTATCTTACGTATTTCTAAAACAAGATTGAATTCTCACGCCCCCTTTCAGTCAGTAATTTGTAAATGTGAAGTAGTTGTCAAAAATGCATGCCTTCAAAAAGAAAAACAGGCTGAATCACCAAGTAAAAGTACAGAATCTCATTCTGAAGTAAGTTCAGCTTCTACTGCTTCTCCTCCAGTGACAGAACCTTATGTAGGTAAGAAAGCAAAGAGAAAGACAAAGCATCTTGAAGAAGTCAAGAGTGATGATGAATATGGTGGGTCTCAACCAACCTTCAATTCTGATGTTTTTCCTCGGTTAATGACTGAAAAACCTCAACCAGCTGCTTTGAAAGTAGGCCATGCTGACCCAAAAGATGAAAGTACTGAGCTTAGAGGACCTGAGGTAAATCAGAATACTGCTGGTTGTCTTGATTCAGTCATTAGCCAATCTCAGTTACCTACAGAGGAAAACCGTGTTGAACTGAAAGACACAAATGGCAAACCTAGTGATACGAAAGCAAGTGCTGATGCTGCCGGCCATTTTCACTCACTGCCTAAACAAGAGCATGATGTGATTACAAAAATGAACGAGTGGAAAAAAGAGGCAAAGGTCCTTGAAAAGAAGATCAGTGAACTTATTTATTCAAAATTAATACATGATTCTAATGTTTCTTTTCGTTCTGCAATGGATCAACTTGAACTAGCTCTTAAACAAATAAATCTTGATAGTAATGATCAAACGTCCTTGGAAGATAACAGCCAAGATACCTGTTCTGAAACAAATTTGGAGTCTAATATCTCGGTTCAGTCAGTAGTTGAACCACCTGAAGTGACTGTTTTGGAGCCCGAACACGTTGAGCTAGAAGGTAGGAATGATGAGTCTTGTGATTCTGAAGTAAGCTTTGATTCTAGTGACTCTTTCCAGCCCGAGGCTGATGGGCATAGCGAAAGTGGTGAAAAGAGAAGTCAGAAGGATGAAGATTGTCACCTGGAAGGTAAGAGGGAAGAAGCTCAGGGTTTTGGAAATTTGTGTGATTCCAATGTCCCCCAGCTACTGGCTAGCCAAACTGAAGTAGTTCAGGAGACCAGCCATTGGAAAGAACATGTAGATTTGGAAGATAAGATTGTTCAATCTAGTGACTCAAAAATAAACTTTCACTCTGATGAACCGCTTCAGTCTGTGACTAATACAGCCCAAGAGCCTGTTCAAGAAATAAATTTACCGAGGGGACATGGTAGTCCCAGTGATAATGGCTGTGAGCCCTGTGGCTCTGGAATAGTTTCTGTTTCAAATGTCATTTTTTGCTCAGTGATTCAGAAACCACAACGTCTACAAAAAGAGTGTACCAGTTTGAAAGTAAAGAGCAGCAATCGTTGTGGTCCTGAAGTTCGTGTTGTTCCCCGTGACAATCCTGAAATGCCTTTTGATTCCAGTGATCCATGTCAGTCAGTAGCAGGGCATCTTCAAAAACCTGTCAAAGAAGTGAACCTGAAGGAAGACCATATTTACCTAGAAGATAAGAGCTACAAGCTAGTTGATTTTGAACCAACTTATGATTGTGATGATCCTGTGCAGTTTGTGACAGATCCATCTGTGGAGGATGTGTCTATCAAAGAAGTACACCTGCAAAAGGAGAGTCATGTTGACCTAGAAAATGAGAACTTTCAGCCATGCTATTCTGAAGTAACATACAATTCTGGTATTCATCTGCAGTCAGAAGTTGACCCACCTCAAGTGGCTTGCAAGGAAGCAGACCTTGAGAAGAAAGGACTTGACATAGAAGACAAGTGCAGTGAATCTTGTGAGCCTGAAGTGGTCTATGACTCTGATGTCTCTTTTCAGATAGTAGTTAACCAGCTTCAAACTTCAGACGGAGAAGCAGATCCACCACAGGTGGTGTTTGTGGATGTGGTGTCCAGTGACAGTGACTGTGATCGGGAAGTCATTTCTGATGCCAGTATTCCTCTTCATCTAGGAACTGAGCCACCTCAGATGACTGTCAAAGAAAGCAGTGAGATAAACCCAGATTCTGTTGGTTCTGCGGCAGTAGAAAAGTACTACTGTAAATTCTGTGGTTGTGATTATGAAGCCTTTCAGTCACTGACAAACCAATCCAAGGAAAGTTTTAAAATAATAAATCGAAAGAATGACTATATTATTCTGGGAGATTCCACTTGTCCATCTTGTGGTCATGAACTCAGTTTCAATGTTGATGTCTCTGATCAGCCCACTACTTCCCAGTTACAAGGGCCTGGTCGTACTTATACTGTCCCAGAAAATAGGAGCTATGGATCTAATTGTCTTAAAAGGAATTATAGTTTTGAAGACACTACTCAGCCAATGACTCACCAACTACGGGAAAGTGGTGAAGACATCAATCTGTGGAAAGATCCAAAAAATGTTGTCTTTCAAGATAGGGGCTGGGAAGCCACTAGTTTTGCAGCAGACCGTGCTGCCTATGCTGTGTCAGTGATCCGCCAAACAGCTGTGCAGGACAACACTTTGACATTAGCAGACACAGTTCTGTCTGTTAGCCCTAACTCTTACGGATCTGAGCTGAATTTTCAGTACAATTCCTCGCTTCAGTCTGACACTGATCAACCTCAACCTGCTAAAAGAACACGCCAGCGTAAGAGGGTAACATTTGACTTGAGAGTAACTAAGTATGAATATCCACCAAACCCTTTGTACTGCATGGAAGAAGCAGAAAAGGTTGCAGAAGGTGGTCCTAATGAACTGGCTCATGAAGCCTCACCTCAGGACCCTCCTTCAGATGTTGGAAAAACATGTTCTCAGATGAGAGAAGATGATGTGAAAACAAACACACAGGATTTTCAAGGCCATCACAGTGACTGTGATGGCAGCTCTGAGACCCAGAATGTTTTTTTGGGTGAAGAAGGAAAGACTACCTCGTCTGACCTTAATCAGAACAATTCAACATCAATTCAATATGTTGAAGGCCAAGTTGGAGACACTGGTGACTTTTCAGTGACCTTAGGTAAGCCATCTCATTCCCCAGCAGAGGGCCATCACCCGGAACATGGGCATGGGGCATATCAGAACCAGGTAAGAGGAGTCAGATGTGGAACTCAAGCAAGTTCTGGGAAGAAGAGGAAAATGCCAGAAGAAGATGATGAGGATTCACCAAAAAGGAAGCATTTCCAATATGATAGCCAGAAAAAAAAAAAAGCCGAAACGGAGACAACTGAGTTACCTGCCCCACAAGCCCAAGTTTTAGAGCCTGTACAGCCTGATTCCTTGGTCTACATATTTTCTTCTCTAAGTATGAAGGAAGATCAGTCTTTGAACCCACCCAAAACGAAGCGTGGCAGTGGCAGTGATTTACGATTCATATACAGTTGTAAAGAGCATACCTTTTCTGGCCCACTACGTAAGAAAACTGTGATTAATCCTCCACAGAACCTAAAGGTACCAGACTTTGACAGACATGAGGTAGTTGGCACTGATCTTAAAAGGCGTGATTCAAGGTCCAATGCAGGAGAGAGTGGTGCCAACAGACAAAACTTGGCTTCAACATCTTCAGTGACAATGCCAAAAAGATCTGTGTTAAGGTTCTATGGGACCAGTCAGTCTTCACTTCTAAAAAAATCAGATGTGGGTACTACTGAAGTTCTAAAGGATACTTTCCAGCAGACTCTTGTAAAATGTGACAGTGCCAGAAAATTTCCCAGATCAGTTGGAAAGGGCTCTTTTGAAAGTAAAAGTGAAAAGAAGTTTTGGAAAAAGAAGTTGGTTGTAGCTGCAAGTACAGCATGCTGTATCAAAAATGCTTGTAAAACAATGGTTCTTCGGAAAAAGACAAGACTAGCTTCAGAAAAACTGGCTATTTGGGTTCAGATGAAAGCAACCGACATCATTAGGAAGTATGTCTCTAGATGTCATGGTACCGTGCGTCGGAGACATCAGTCAAAGACTGTTCTTATTAGAATGCAACTGAGGAAGAAGAAAATAGTTGCCAGGAAGATAAAGGAGGCCAAGAGAGCAGCTGAAGCACTTTCGAGCCCTGCAGTCCTCCCAGCTGTTGCTCAAGAGGAGCAGAGTCCTCCTGCAGGGCCTGCAGAACAACCTGCTCCTCTTCCCGATGCTTCGGGAGTAAAGAGCTATCGGAAAACTTACTACCGCAGAAAGAAGAGACTGCTTCCTGTGAGAGAATATGACCTGAGAAGTTTGAGTGCCACACCAAGTACCGACAGGATGGTGACACGGCTTGCAAGCAAATCCAGAAGTAATGAGGCAAAATAAAAGTGCATGTCTTAGCAGATGGAGAGCGCAGTCCTTCACTGAGATGAAACACATTGGAGACTTGAGTGCACATGCTTTTCCCAGCTTTGGTGGGGAAAATGACCTCACACTATTTTGCTACAGATTTTATTTTTCAGAGATTTTATATTAATTTAAAATTAGTGTTTAGGGTCCTTTTTTTTTTCTTTTAAAGATTTAAAAGCAACCTTTGTCCCATATCTGTAGAAGAGCTTCATCTTAATTTGTCTTATAATTTAGCATACCGTATAGAATTTTGTCCCTTAAATTATGTTCATATTAATTTCCTCTAAAAATCTTTTGTGCCAAACAGTTATAATACTGGGAGAGTGAACACAGCAAAGTTATTAATGTCATTTTTTAAACAATTGGGACAGATGTACTTAATTAGTTACCATGTTTCTGAGTTGAATCATCAATAAGTATTCTAACTGGATAATAAAAAGAGTGACATTGTGCTATCTCAATTCTCGACTATGACTGACTTAAATGATCACAAGAATATAGTTTTTTTTTCTTTTAAAGGCATTCCATAAAATAATTATTTAATCCAGTTTTTTAAAAGTGCCTGGTGATTTTTATAGGCAACAGAATTTATTTTTCTTTCATTTAAATTGGATCTGCACATCTGTAGCTTTCCTCGTTTGGACACATAGCCACAAATCTTTTTGTTGGCATTATTAAATCTTACTTGGAAAAGATTTTTTGAATTTGATTAGGCTTTGAAGCTACTTTTCCTCCCCTTACTAGTAATCTAAAATGAACATTCAGATAATTTTATCATCGACTTTATTAAATTTCAGACAACATATTTTAAAATGTTGAACTGAAGTTATTGGTTTGACAATAGTATGTGGGCTGGCCATTAATTGTCATTAGTGAAAAACTTCAATGTTTCAGAAAAATCAAGTTAAACTAGTAACCCAAATAGAGACCCACTATACAAGTAAAAATTGATTTATCCATCAGTTTATCTTAAACTATCTAATTATCTTAAACTAGCTAGATAGTTCAAGGTTAAACCAATAGGATGTTTTATCTTAAACTACCTAATTGATGTTAACAGTTGAGATAATGCTTGGATACACAGTGTGAGCCTCTGGTACTTGAGTATATTCCTTTAAGGGTCATTGACTGAGCTGGTGCAGGCGCACCCTCTTTTCTTGTTCAGTCAAGACCTGGATCTCTTTCTGTCATTGATCTTCGGAGGAAACACAAAGTTTCCCTTTATTGTGTAACTACTATATTTTATTGAAACTAGATTCAGTGTTAAGATGTGTCTTGATTTCAGAGAAAAAAACTGTGTTACCTTAGAATTAATGAAATATCAGTGTGGTTTTGTTTCAGGGGCCATTATTTAACCCGTGAGTCATTAATGATGATACTGTTGTCTTTTCTTCTGAATATAAATGGTAATTCTATTGCAAAAAGTGGACAAATCTGTTTTTTTTTTAAGTTGGTAAGTAGTATATTTACTTTCTTCAACCTTGCCTCTATATAGAAACATTTAAATTTCCTCAAAAAATCTCAGTGGGCCACTAGTTTTTTTTTTTAAAAAAATCCTCAAATTTTAATTAAGGAAGAAAACTCTGTTTCACCGATTAAGAAGTAAACGCCTAAAAGTATTGTTTGCAGGTGTTAATGTCGTTTGTCGTTCCCAGACACCATTAATAAGCCCTTACAATGTAAGTTAAAAGTGGGAGTTCATATCCAATGACCTATGGAATTATGCCAAATTATATCTAGAAAATGATTCCTATAATTCAAATTTAAAGTTCAGAAATGTTAGTTTTCTTTCACAAATTGGAAACTTTTCTGTGTACCTTTTAAGGGAGAGCAAGGAAATAATTCATATGTAAAGTTCATATCATCAAAAATATAAAATGTCTGGTACAGAAATGATGGTTTTTGTTTAGCATTTTGCAAGTGTTTACTACGTTCTTGTAAGGATTATTATTTTAGGCAAGCTTGGAAACTTGAAATTGTAAAACTTAAATTGGAAGTGAATTATTCCAGAATTTGGTAGGATATAAGATGTGCCCCTTTGTCTACATAAATGTTGACTTAATTTTCAGGCTAGGTTGAAGCAATTGCTTATTTTGTGTAGTCAAGAGTGCACTATATTCTTTTAATAGTAATACATCAGAGTACAACCATAGTGAATATTTTGTTAATCTTGTCCTTTTTAGTATCTTGAATAGATTTTTATTGTAATTGTTCTGGTGTATACAGTATGTGGACAATATTGTGTAAAGAGTGTTTTTTGCATTTGTGCATTTAAATTATTTATGTAACTAGGGCTCTGAGTAACACTTTTTTTTTTGCTTAAAGAAACGCTATATTTAAATATTCAAATAATTATATATTTCCATGTAAAACTAATGTGAAGACCGATGTATTTTTTATAATGCAATTTAAAGTGTAAACTTGTTTTGATGTTATCAAGATAAATTTATTAAATATTGAAATTTGTGTGTACTCTCTCCTCATGTTAAAACCTTTCCTGGAAATACTTAAAAAGAATCAGAGAGTAATCAAGTCTGAAGTAACTCTGTAAAAGGCCTGAGAGATGATAAATAAGAGAATGCAAATGTTGATGCTGGCGAGAAAATAGTTTAACCAAAGATGCACAGGTTATACTCAAATCAGTAGTTATTTCAAAAGATTAAACAACCACTAATTTGCCTGGTGGAGTGATGGGGCAGCTGTTTTACTTGTGTACCTGCACTGAAAGGATTGAGTTCAGGAGGCAGGATCCATACCATCATCTGACCCCTTTTGGGAAAGGCAAATTCCCAAACCTTCCATCTACCTCCCTGTCTTCTAGTGCCATAGCATATGAGAATGATGACAGGATGACTTGGAAGAATATGTGAGAGAAAAGTGGAATAGGTGGTTTTCACTGTAGAATTATTGACTTACAGAATTTGTTGGTCTGGGATGTTGCTAGAATGAGAATTATCTTACTCTTTACAATGAGAAGTTGCTACTTTTTTAGTGAAGGACTTTTATGTTTAGAATCACGGAATTGTAGACATATATACCAAAATGCCAACTTGAGGAAATTGAAGGTAAGGAGACTTAGTATTTCCTCATCTCTTACCCAAATCAACTCAAAATTTAAGGGGAAAAAAGAATAATTTAAAACATTTCCCTTTGTCCTTCTACTTTATATGTATAAAGTTCTAAGTATTTTCAGCTATGGGCTTAATTTTTAAAATTTTTTTTGCTTTGAATAAGGATTGGTTTGAGGATGAAGTAGTTTGTTGCTGGATCTTTATATTATTTCTAGGCTTATTTATTTTAATAACCATTAAACCTGGAAAACAATTTATTTCCCAGATTTATTATTTCCAAATTTAGTATGTGTACATATTGAGCTCTTCTTGAGTACAGCACATTGTCCTGAGCTTTAACTGTATTATGTCCCTTAATGTTTGTGTTTGGGAGCCTTGTTGGATACTGTAATGATCACTATGATGTGAGAAGGTTGAGGCATAGAGTAGTTACCTCCTTCCTGCCCCCAGTTAAGACCATCCTCTAGTTCCTGTCTCCTTAGTCTCTCTTCCCTGCTTAGTTCATAAAAACGGTACCTTTATGTTAGTGTTTTTCTTTCTTTCCTTTTTTTATTTTTATTTTTTGCCTTGTTTCATTTATCATGATTAGGTTTTTGTTGTTTGGTTGGCTGGTTTTGAGAGTCTTTTGTGTTATAGCATGCTGAGTATTTTGGTTTTTTAATTACTTTTTAGCAGTTAGTTTTAAATTTACTTGAATTTTTGTTTTTTATTGTTTTGTATTTATGCCTCTGAGAGCTGAGCCCAGGGCCTTGTGCATGTGTCAAGTGCTCTGCTGTGCTGTACCTCCAGCTCTCAGAGAGTCTTTAATGACATGACTACCAGAATCTTTGTCTCCTGACAACAGATGACAGAACCAGCAGGTGTGAGGCTAGCTTTGTTCCCTTCATGGCTCTTATCTCATTACTCCTCAGATCCAAGACTGGATGGCACAGTTGCCTTTGGCTGTGTTCTTGTGGCTCACTTGAGTGTTGTGTGCCCTCATGATCTTTGACTCCTTTTCCTGTCCATCGTGACATTATTTTCCATGTGCTCAGTCAGTTCTCATTTTCAGCATCAACCCATCACCTCATGCTCTCAATCCTTTCATGATGGAGTGCTTGCAGGTAACTGAAATCTGAGAACGATAAATAGATTGCTAGTTTAATCCGGTTGTGCCACAGAGCCAAAAAGTGTGTTGGTGGCAGCCTCTTGGTTAGGTTGCTCTCCTGCATATTTAGATACTTACTGTCAAAGTCAGGAAGTCAACATTGAGCTCATCTATCTACTCTGCAGACCTTATTCAAATTTTGCAATTTATCCCAAAATGTCCTCTGTAGGTCCTGGATTTGATCCACAGTTACTGACTTCATGGATACTTTGTTGATTTCCTCGGTGTGGAGCAGTTTCTCGCCTGTCTGTTCTTGGTAGCATGGCATTTTGAAGGTACTGGTTTATTTGTGGAATATCATTGAGTTTGAGCTTGTCAGATGTTTCTTTGTAATCTATGCATTTTTGGAATTCTGTGTTCTCAGTGTGTATTAACAGAAGCCATGTGATGTCAGTTTGAATAAATGTGGTGATAGAATATATCCTGTGTTTGTCTTTATTTTATGAAAAATTCCTTTTGAGAACCACAGAAATGGGGAGCTGCATCTCTTTGAGGTTTTCAAAATTAATTTACACATAAAGTTTCATTAGATCTGTCGATTGTGTGTTTGCTCACATGTGATAAAGTGCATGTGTGGAGGTCAGGGGACACTTTGCTAGAGTCAGCGTTCTACCATGTAGGCTCCACTGATCAACTCACGGCATTAGACTTGGAGGAAGGCCTCTGCACTTGCATACTCATTAACAGCTAGCTTTTACAACTAACTTTTTTGGTAGTTGTGACTGAAAATTTGGTGGTGCACACCTCCATTCCTGACCATTTTGGGGGAGACTCAGGTGGGAGGGTTCAAATTCAAGGGCAAGTATGACTATATTGTGAGACACCCTGTAAACTGGGGCAGAGTGTGGGATGGTGGCTTCAGGAGGTCAAGGCAGGATTATTGAGAGTTCAAGGCCAGGCTAGATAGCAACACCCTGTCTCAAAAAACAAAACCTAACCAAAAAAAAAAAAAAATCCATAATCATGGAAGGCAGATGGCAAGTTTATGTATATATTTAGCAAATACTCTATCCCTACAGCCCCAGTATCCCTACATGCCTGGCCCAACTGTAGGTTCCAAGAATCCAGACATAAGTGGTAGCTGGTCTACTGAGCTGTAAGTCTTTGCCGAAATAGGTACATTCTTTTCCTTCATCTCTTTCAGTCAAAATAGCCAATTTCACTCACTAGACATGAAATTTTGTGCAAAAGTTCCTTTTAACTACTCAGGTTAGAGAGAAACACTATAGAAAAAAGTATAAGCACTTTGTAGCACAGATTCCATGAGTTTTAAATGCTCTATGGAATAATCATGAGATCCAGTTTCTTAACCCCTGTCCAGTATTCATGTCTAGCGTTTGACATGTAATCTTCAGTGGATTTGCATTATATAATTCCAAGCCTGGACTATTTCTTTCTAAGAGACAATAGTTATATGGGAATTAATTCAAGAAATACTTGCCGGAGATACACTGAAGTTAGTATTTGAAAACATCAAGATTCCAGTCTAAGCTGGACCCATTCTGCTGGTGAATTGCCTGCCTTGAACATGTGTGATTAGGAGAATAACATACTAAGCTCACACAATTTCCATCATTTCACTTAGCTACAAGTTTTTCCACAGTCAATGAACATGTGAATGGATTTAAAATTAGTGTTATGTTTACAACAAAGTACTATCCAGCCACAAAAAATTAACAATTTGGGTCAACTGGGGGGGGGATGACATTATTCTAAATGAAGTAAGCTAAATACATACAAACTAGCAATCTAATCTCACTTATGTGTGGAATCTAAAAAAGCCAAACAAGTGGAGAGGAGGGCCTGGTTGAGAGGGCCAGGGAAAAGGAGGGACCGCTGGTCTGTCACCACTTACAGACCACGAGACCTGGGAGGATGGGGCCAGTAAATGAAGCAGTCTCATGTAATAGCCAGTTGTGGTGTATAATCCGAACCAAATACACTCCTGTCCACCACACCTGGGAGCAACATGGAAACATTTCAAGAAGAATTCCATGTTCTGAAGAAACTTGGAGTTGCTCACAAGCGCTCAAATTCTCATAGGATGCCATTCCTGGGCCATGTTCTGACACTGGTCTACCGGCAGGTACAAGGGTACAATGACAAAGAATACAAGATCATGATTACTAGATATTTCAAAACTAAACAATTTCTTTAAATGTTTTCACTGCAGAGGATATTTGCGGTCATGGGTATTGCTGCCGTGATCTTTCTACTACACAGATACAAGAACTATAAAATTTTTTTTTACACCAAAAATTTTTAGTTAAAAATACTAACCCACCAAGCTATACTTAAAGTGGTTAAATTTTGTATATAACCTACACCAAAGTGAGGTTGACAAATAACTCTCCTATGGTGCTTGTCTCCTCCACTTCTGTGGCCACAAAATTAGTTTTGAACACCATTCCAGAAATGTTCATTTATTCCAAAGACTCTGGAGCTTCTGGAATGTTGAATACCTCTGCAAATCTGTCCCCTCCTCAAGGACAATGAGAAAACTGGATGAAAGGTCAACCCAGCCTTTTTGGTCTCTAGAAATTGTATGATGAATATTATGGAAAACCTTCCAAGTCTCAGGATTGTACGCCTTGTAGCATTTTGAAGCTCCACTTTAGCCCTGAACCAACAAGTTTTGCGTTCAGTTTTCTCTGAAAACCAGGAGCCTTGCAGATCCTGAGGCGGTATTACTGTGGTGCTTCTCTTAAAACCCTATCCCCAGAACTAGTGTTATTTGACCTGCCTTTGGCAGCTTCCTGGAAAAGCCCCCACCAAGGGGGTCGTACTGGTTTGTCCTGACATGGGGTTAATTCTGCTGAAAACTATCCACAGCTCATTTCTGTTGAACACTCAATGGAAATTAACATCATAGCTACCTAGGATGGTGTTACAAGGCAAAGCAAGAAAAAGCCTGGCCAAATCTGGGCAGTTTGGGAAACAAAATGTCAGTGGGAGCTTGGAAGAACTCCAGTCATTGCTGGTGATTTAAAAGGTTGCACAAAGGTTCAATGCATGCCCTGGGAAGTTCAGAGAAAACCTCATTCATCTCTGGCTGACGAAGGACCCTACTTAAGCAGAAAGTTACGGCTAAGGCAGAGTTGTGAACTGCCTGAGAGCTGAGAACAAATTCCGGTAGTGCATACACAACGTGGTTCTTACGAGATGGTTCTTCTTGACCACTAAGCTCAATGAACACAGAAGTCGGTGGCTGCGCAGTAACAGGGAGTGCAGGCATTTGCAGAAGTAGCTCGTGAAAAATCACTAATCTATCAAATAGGGATGATGAAACAACCAGAGCTGTCATATATAGGATACTAGTTTGGGGGCTGAGAAGGAGGCTCAGTGGAATGGTGCTTTCTTAGTATGCACAAAGCCCTGGATTTGATTCCCAGCACATCCTTTTGTGTGTGTGTGTGTGTATGTGTGTGTGTGTGTGTGTGTGTGTGTGTGTGTGTGTGTGTGTGTGGTGTAAATGTTACCATGTGTGCATGTGTGGAGGCAAGAGGCCAGGCTGTAGCTAGAAAGGTTCCAGTAGCCTCTCTTCATTTCTTCACTTTCCAGCATCATCATGGCCAGTTTTTAGTTTTAAACTGAGGTGCTGGGGATTCAAACTTAGATCCTTACACTTGCATAGCAAGCACTATACCTACAGATTCATCTTCCCAACCCAAAATACCTATTTTTCAATTTAAAAAATTGAAATACTCAAAGAAACAGGAAACTATGACCATACACAGAAGAAAAACAGATATGGTTAACAGAAAATGTCCTCGAGGTGTGGACCTCAATGAAGACATTAAGCCAGCCACTAAGTATATATAATAGATATGATTTATAAATATAAATTAAAATCAAAACCCAGAGAAATCACGAGTGAAAAAGTATATTAGGGTTCTCTAGAGTAACAACTTATAGAATACATATCTTTATATCAGAAGGAAATTTATTAGAATAACATAAAGGCTGTGTTCCAACTAACACAACACTAGCTCACTGTGAACAGAAAGTCAAAGAATCCAGTAGCTGCTCAGTACACAAGGCTGATGTCTCAGCTAGTCTTCAGTATATACAGAAATCTCAAAGAAATAGGCTGTAATTTCAGTGAAGGAATGGATGTGCTAGCAAGGTGAGGGCAAGCAGGCAAAGAGCAAAAGCTTCTCTTTTCTATGTCCTCATAAAGACTTCCAGCAGAATATGTGGTCCAGATTAAAGGTGTGTCTTTCTGCTTCAAGATCTGGATTAGAAGCCGATCTACCTCATCCTGAGGGAGGTACCCCAGAAGCAGAAGACACACATGGCATGTACTCACGTATAAGTGGACATTAGACATATAAGATAGGATAAACATACTAAAATCTGTACACCTTAAGAAGCTAAGCAGGAAGGAGGACCCTACGTAAGATAAACAGTACCAATAAAGAAAACACAGAGGAAAAACACCAAGATGAAAAATAAAAGCCAGTTATTGGCTGGAGTTTCCCTCAATCTTTGTTCCCTCATTATCCCTGCACTTCTTGTAGGCAGGGTAATTTTTGGATCACAGGTTTTGTCTGTGGGTTGTTGTTCCCCTCCTTCCACTAGTCCCACCTGGCTAGGAGGTGGTCACTTTAGTCTTCATGTCCCTCCCCACCCCATTAGAAGCCTCAGCTAGAGTCACACCCATGTCCTCCTAGGAGCCTTCCCTGTTGCAGGCCTCCAGCTTGACAGAGATGTCCTCCCTCAGTTTCTCTTCTTGTTCCCAGCCCTTTCACCTTCCCTTCCCCATTCTCCCACATCTGATCCCCATCCTTGTTTCCCTCCCCATAGCTATGTGCACAGCAGCATGCAGGCAAAGGCACAAATCACAGGGAATCCTAGCCTTGGCTGAGTCTCTTAGTCTACCAAAATACAAGAGGATGACCAACTCTCCTGGCTATTACCCATGAGTTTATTTATTCTTTGAGAATTTCATGCAATAAATGTTGGTAATATTCTTCCCTTCCCAAGCTCCAGATCCTCCCTCACCCTCCTACCCATCAAACTTCATGTTCTTTTTCTTAAAAAAAAAAACAAAACAAAACCCATGGAGTCCAGTTGGTGCTGGCCAGTTACTTCTGAGCATAGAACCTGCCCTAGAGATCCACAAGGTTTTGTTGCCTCCTAGATACTGATGAGATGTGAAGCCTTCTGTCTCATCTATTTGTAATATAAGGAGTTTAAAAGCAGCCCGTGGGAGTCTAGAATTAGCTTCACGGGAACAAGGTGTCCCAGGAACATACGATCAGCTGACCCTTTTGTTTTTGAGGCATCCTTTTTTATTGTATGGGAAAAAGTCCCCCAAGAAACTGGAGCTTATGTCAACCCTTCATCTATGTGTGCAGCAAACGGTCTACATCTCAAAAGGCCTGTGTGTTTCTCCCCATAGAGGCTGTCAACTGGGCCTCAGTCACGCCTCATTTGCACCTGAGTATTGTACATGACCCTGACCCCAGAAAGGGAGTCCTGTCAATCCAGACTGCTTGCATAGCTCCTCTCCTAATCTGGCTGAGGCTCCCTTAAAGCCCACAGAGTTTGAAATCCAGACTTGTTTCTTTTTTCCTTATGATTCACCTTGGAAGCAATTTCTATAGAACTATGTATTCAATTTATACATGGTAAAATTTAAACACTATACACTGGGATTCTGGAAGGATTAATCTTTTGCTAGTTCCCGCACAGCTTTTGGCTCCTTGTTTATTTGTTTGTTTGTTTTTGTGTTTTCCAGACAGGGTTTCTCTGTGTAGTCCTGGCTGTCCTAGAACTCACTCTGGAGACCAGGCTGGCCATGAACTCACAGAGGTCTGCCTTCTTCTGCCTACTGAGTGCTGGGATTAAAGGGTACACCACCACCTTCTGGCTAGCTTTGGGCTACTTAATATGCAGGAGAGATTTTCTTCTTCTTTTCTTCCCCCCCTCCCCGCCACTGAACTGCAGGGGATTAATTCATGACCATCAGGGCAGGGATCATGGTAGCAGGCAGGCAGACGTGGTGCTGGAGCAGTTGCTGAGGGCTTACATCGTGGTCTGTAGGTAGGAGGGAGAGAAAGAGTGAGATTGGGTCAGGTGAGGGCTTTTGAAACCTTAAAGGCCACTCCCAGTGACACACTTCATCCAACAAGGCCGAATTTCCTAATCCTTCCTGAACCAGTCCCCCAAACCAGGAAACAAACACCTAAATATATGTACCTACAGGGGCTAGACTCATTCAAACCATCATGGAGAATGTCTTCAGACTAGTGTGCATTGTCACCTGTGAGAAGAGAGGTCACAGACTCCGAGATGCCAGTCTGGGAAAAATCTCCACGAGCCCCCAAGGAGTTCCGGTATAAATAATCATCCAAAAATAAGTTCGAAAATGTCAGCAATGGCTCAGTAAATTGGACACACCAGGGAGATTAGTGATTTGGGTTAAATATTTAGTGGCTTCCGAAGATGGTTTAGCTAGAGATCGTCAGCTAACTGTGCTCCTGTCTTCCGAACAAGTTGTTCACGAAAGCAGATCCCTATGGCTACAAACGTATCCGAATGCTAGGTGGATCCAAGGATAGAGTACCTTGCCCCGGCCAGATAGAGCATGCTGTTTGCTTTTCAGCTGGTACATGACGTGAGCTGAAACTATTATAGTGCTTTCTTGGCTGTCAGTAGAAGTAGGTGTTAATTTGTGTGTGGGTTTTGTTTCGTGGTTTTGTTTGATTGCTTTCTAGACAGGGTTTCTCTGTGTAGTCCTGGCTGTCCTAGAAGTGACTCTGTACACCAAGCTGGCCTCGAACTCAGAGATCCAGCTGCTTCTCAGGTGCTGAGACTAAAAGCTCTTGTGTGTGGGTTTCTGCCTACAGATTAGCCACTATCAGCTCAGAAACCATGATGGTGACAAGATGGTAGAAGGAAAGGTGAGGTCAAACTGGAAAGGCGTTTTCTGTTCCTGAGAGAATACATCATTAGCCACTTCATGACACAGAGTATCCACTGTAGTCAACTTGCTACCAAGTGACTAGCCTCGGTTTCTGGTGTTGGCAGGCTTGAATAAACTGCCATGTTGTTAAACCCATATGCTGCCTCCATCTCTGGCACAGTGAATACTCCATTGGTGTATTCATTTATCTGGTTTTTCAAATCAGGTTGCCGGTATTTACTTACTGTGGCTTCTTATTTTCTTTGTTGTTATTGTCTTTTCTGTGGTAGTTGCTTCTGATGGGCATTAAAGTGTGATAGAAAAGTTTATAGTTCATGCTCATTGTCCCCATTGTTCATTTGTTTGCCTCTGCTCTAGAACTTTTTATGCCAGTCTTCCATAATTTTATTCCAGGCTCTTGACCTGTCTACCAGGCCATTCATTGCTGGTCACGATTCCACATAATATATAGTTTCCCTTTATTACTTAGTCTTCTCATCGCTGTGACAAACTAGGTAATAAAAGTGACTTAGGGAAGGTTTATTTTGGCGTGTAGTTAGTTAATGGCAAGGAAGCAAAGAAGGCATGATAGATTCTAGCTTGAGCAACAAGTGGATAAGATGTCTGGCGCATTGTGTGCACAGGCATAAATCAGAGATACACGATGATAGAAAGCTTGCTGCTTAATTGTTGTTGTTGTTTCTCGAGACAAGGTTTCTGTGTGTAGCCTTGGCTGTCCTGGAATTCACTTTGTAGACCAGGCTGGCTTTGAACCCAGACCTCTGCTTCCCCACTGCTGGGATTACAGGTATGTGCCACCACCATCCATTTGCTGTTTACTTTTTAATCCGGTCCAGGACCCTATTTCTTAAGACAGTGATGCCTGCATTCAGTATGCATTTTCTCTCACCTAACCTTTCTGGAAACCCAGACACACCAAAATGTGTGCCTGCTATGTGTTTCTTAAGCTAATAAAGTTGACAATGATGATCAAGCAATGCAATTCATCCTTTATCAATCTGATACTCAAACACATAATCCTTAAATCATAATCTTCCACCATTGGCCTTTTAAATGTATATGAATGTTTGCCTGCATGTATGTATACCATGTGCTTGCCTGATGCTCATAGAGGCTGGAAAAGGGAATCAGATCATCTGCAATTGGGAGTTAACAGATAGTTGTGAGCTGCCATTTGGGTGCTGGAAATTGAACTCTGGTCCTCTGCAAGAAAAGCAATTGCTCTTAACTGCAGAACCATCTCTCTAGCTCCATCTGGACAAATTCTTTCTTTCTTTCTTTCTTTCTTTCTTTCTTTCTTTCTTTCTTTCTTTTTTTAAATTTGAGATAGGGTTTCCCTCTTTAACCACCGTGGCTACCATGGAACTTGCTTTGTAGACCAGGCTGGCCTTGAACTCACAGAGATCTGCCTTTCCTCTACCTCCTGAGTCCTGGGATTAAAAGTGTGTGCCACCATACCTGGCTTTTAGGAGCAAATTTTAAATTGTGAGCCCTTGCAGAAAAAATTTAAAAGTCATATACTTTTACTATATAATGAAATAGAATAAGCATCTCATTCCAAGAGAAAGGAATGGGGAAATAGTAAGAAAAAAAATAGACCAAAATAAAACCTAAAATCAGCATAGAAAACACAGAACCTTGAAGGTACATGTCCACTATCTGGGGTTCTTAGAACCATCTTCTGATTGGATCACCATACCCTACAACTCTGCCAGCTGCAGTGACCTCTCTCTTGGGCCAGCTCCATTCTTTGCCTTAAGCTTTCCTTGGCAGACATCCTATGGTCTGCCATCTCCAACATTCTGGGGTCTCCATTAAAACTTAGCTTCACCTTCACCTTCCCAACTCTACATATTGGTCTCTTAGGACCTCCTTGTCCCCCAGCAATCCAACCCTATGCAGCCTCAGAGGCTTTCCACACTCGCAATGGAGGCCTTCGTGATCCTGTAACGCTTGCATTTTCCGTGCCTACAAAACCAGTATCAGGCGGATAATACTGTCAAGTTCTGCTGCCAGCCCAAGAGGTAGTCTTGACCTCTTCTACCACAGTCATAGTGGCCTTTGTGTGCCATAGAGGCTGAAGTTGGGAAAACGTCTTCGTGCAGTTGTTCTTGAACAGGGAAACTTTTCAGTGGCATTCCAAGTTTGATGTGTTCCAATGACTGCATTGACATGAGTGGCAGCCTTTGATGAGTGGGGCCTTGTTCTTAGGGAACGTTTCCTAACTTCCCAGTGAATAGCCCAGGTGCTGTTGTGCTTTGAGTGGGAAATGTCCATCATAGCCTCATGCATTTGAACGCCTAGCCCCCCCCCCACCTCGTGGCAATATCTCAGAACCCTGGAGGATCTTTTGAAGGTGGAGACTTGCTGGAGGAGTCAGTCTCTAGGGATGGGCCTTGAAGTTTGACAGTCCAGTGGCACTTCCTGTCAGTCTTGTTTCCTGACCACAAATGCAGCGTGGCTAGTGCCTTATGCTCCTTCTGTCACGCGTCTTCCGGCATGATAGGTTGCATCCTTTTCTCAAACTGTATGTCAGAACACACCCTTCCTCTTTTAAGATGTTTGCTTCCAGATCTCTGGGGACATCAATGAAAAAAGTAATACAGGTCCTGATCTCATTAGCAATCACAACTGCTTTCCCTTTGCTAACTCTTCTTGCCAGACTGCCCATTCTTTTATGTGTTTCTGCTCCCCCTCACTATGGATCAGACCAAGGGCAGTAAGCAATTACCGTGCCATCGCCTGGAAGTCACACTATCTACAAAGTTCCCCTGACAAACATGTCCAGTGCTTTTGAATTCAAGCTCACTAAAGTCTTCAGAACCCAGGCAGGAAATAGCCAGATATTTTCCCCCAGAGCAGAACACAAACGGGCTCTGGGCTAGTTCTGAAAGCTTATGAGCAGCCTTTGCCATCTGACTTTTTATTGGAGTTCTTGTCTTCCAGGCTTCCACCAGAACGGACTACAGCATTCTAGGGTTTCCTCCAGCCTTCAGTTTCAAACGGTTCCACATTCTTCCTACAAACCTACAGAACAGGTAGTTATGACAACTGCAGCAATTTCCCGATACCAATTTTCTGTATTAATTACTTTTCTCTTGCTGAAAAACAACAACCTCCCTGCCCCCCGCCCCCCATGTGACAAGAGCAGGTTAAGAAGGGAAGGAGAGGTTTGATTGTAGAGGCATCGTGAGAGTGGTGGCAGGAACACGAGGCACATGATGATACTGCATCTGCAGTCACGGGGCGGAAAGGGATGAGTGCTGGTGTTCAGCTCGCTCTCCCCTTGCTCCACAGCCCAGGTCTGCAGCCTGCACCCAAGGCAGATCTTCCCACCTCAGCTAAACATCTGGAGAAGGCCTCACTCACGCTCCCAAATGTATGTTTCCCAGGTGACTGGCCATCACGGTCACCTTGACCAGTCCTTCCCTGCAGAGCCAATGCCCAAGTGTACTAATAGGTTGGCCGATGCTCCTGACAGTGCTGATGCCCAAGGTCACCTCTAATTAGAGCTGTGATGCAGGGTCCATGCACTTCTCAATTTGACACCCAGAGCTAATTCACTTATAAATGGAGTTCAGGTTTTCTCCTCCCATTCCAGCTGCTGGGCTGAGAATCTCTAGGTGGTCAACAAGCATAAACCAAAGGCAAAGTATTGCAATAGGAGTCTTTCCTTCCTGCCCAAGATGCTTACATATGCTGGCCGCCTCTGCATGAGCTTACGCCCAGATGTACCTTCTCCTGCTTCTGAGGACTTCCACTGGACAGTTACCCATTATAGCCCGGCTCCTGCTGCTTCAGAGACTCAGAGAAATGCTGCTATTAATGAGTCACTGTGTGATTGCCTCTCCTACTGTCAGCCTTAGCTTGCAGATGAGGGCCACCTTGAATTCCTTAGTGACGCTCATGTTCTTACTGCTCTTCCAATATTTTTCGTGACTAGAATGTCACTTGCAGAGTATAATCCTCTGATTAATCTGCTGGCCTAAACAATATATCAATCCCAGAATGCTCTATTCCTCAAATCTTCTAATTATTTTCTTCACTGCCTCCCAAGACAACTCTTGCATTTCAAGCTTACCCAGCGAAGGCTCTTGTTTCCTCTAAGGTTTTAAACACACTTTACCAGTGAGTTTACTCTGTCTGTCTGTGCCCTTGCCAGGGTGTCAAATCCTTTTTCTGAGAGAGTGTTTCTACATCAGTAAACCTGTGCTTGGACAGGACTTGCTCAAGCACACTTGAAATCTAATCTGTTGTGCGTTCTGCTAGAACATCCTAGCTAATCTCCTCTTATCGTTTTCAGCATGCACACACAGTAGTGTTGGGTTGGGCTTTAGACCTTCGCAATTGATTTAGCAGGTGAGAAGTGGGGGTACGCTTCTGAGATCAAGGACAGATGCCTGGAGAGGGAGCTGGTCTTTGTAGCACTTCTTGCTTTGAAGGAAGCGCAAAATCAAACTGTTAATTTGGAGAGGTGGGCGGTCCAAGGCCGTTCTCTGCCTCTGAGAGAGCTCTTGTGGCTCCACCCCTGTCTCCTGTCTCTCACAATCCTGTACTTTTTATCCAGAGTATGGGTCTTCATCTCACAGATGGCCATATGAGTATCCAGTCGTCTGGGAAGTTTGGCAGTCCAGGATTTGCTCCACAGCTGTGTTTGTTCTCCCACTGCAAGAGCTAAAGCTCCTCTGGAAGCTGCCAGAGAGGCCCTTTGGCTCTCGCATTTAGGTTTTAAATGTTTGCTAACTGCCTTCATTTTCCCATTATCCCTTGTCTGGCATCGATACTGTACAGTGAAGCCTAGCCGATTCCATCCCCTTGTTGTTCGCTCTCACACACCTGAGTTGTTATGCTAACCAGAGGAGTGGCCTCTCTCCAGACCCATCACAAACAAGTTTAGCGTCCACCTTGCACCTAGGTGCCTGGAGCTTATCCCTGCCACTGGGACAAGGAGTTCATCATTTCCTGCTGGTAAGTGAGTGACCGTATCCTAGACCATCCTGCTACCTGCCGCCTTGGATGACTCTTGGTATCAGCAGGCAGAATCATGGTCACCTCGGAGGAAGATGCCAAGCTGAAGTTGGCAGAGCAAGAGCTCCCGTTGGGGTAACCCTGTGAAGCGAGAAGGAGGAACAGTAGCGACTGAGCTGAGTCGCTCAGCTCGTTCAGTGGGAGCTGTGAACACCAGGAAGGATACCGATAGAGTGGCCTTAGGTTGAATAATTGTCCAACGCCTTAGGTACCCTCTACACTCTGTTAGGGGCTTGGAGCTGCCCAGGAGGCATGGAGCTTCAGTTTAAATCGTGGGGCATAGCCTAAAAGTGCTGCACTAGGGGCTCTCAACCAACCACACATCTCAGTGCTGAAACACACATTCTTTCTTGATGGGAAGCGCAGGTGTGCACGCTGTTAATGAACTTGCCAGCGACAAGTCAGGGGAGGATCCGGTGGAAGCCACTTCTCCAGCATTGTCACAATTCATTTATATGAGAGAACATTGAATGCAGGGCCAATGGCATTGGTTGGACTGTGCTGAATGGTGAAATGAATGACAGACAAAACCAGGGCAGCCAGTAAGCTGTAAAGCCAGCTGTGCTAAGTCTGATGATTCTCAAGGGTCTGTCTTCTCCTTTCCATAGCATGTGGATGCTACCTCATCTGTAAAATGGGTCTTTTCAGATATAATTAAGGGCACTGAGATAATCTGGTGAGATCTGTATGTCCTTAATGTCCTTATTAGAAAGAGGCAGAGAGACGGGAGAGAGGAGAAGATTGGGGGGGGGGGGTAGTGACAGGCCTGGCAGAAATGAAGATGTTCTCAGGAGACAGTAGTGTCCCTAAATCTGACCATCCAACTGTTGAAACAATGGACCCCAAAGAAATGGGAATTCTTCCAGAAATCTCATGCCAGGAGAAAGAAAAACGCACCAGTTAGAGGGACCATGCAGTTACAGCAACTTGTCAGACGGCCTGAGTTTTTGTTTCGTGCCTCCAGAGAAACTGTGAAGACATGGGCAGCGAGGGAAGTGATTTGGCTTAGGGGTGCTTTGGCGTAGGGGTGCTGGCCTCTGCTCTCATCGTGTCTCCAGGAAGAGTAAAGCCCTGTGGATGCAATGACGTCAGACTTTCTGTCTACAGAACTGCAAGGAAACACATATGTGATGTCGTGTGTGTGTGTGTGTGTGTGTGTATTTAATATATTTATTTTTAAAAAATTTAAATTTTTTTTCTGCACTGGGAAGGCAGAGATAGGCAGATTGCCGAGTTCAAGGCCAGCCTGGTTTACAGAGTGAGCTCCAGGATAGCCAGGGATACACAGAGAAAGCCTGTCTGCTGGCAGGGGAGGGAGGAGGAGGAGGGTGAAACAAAAGAACAAAACAAAACAAAGCAACCACAAAACAAAAGAGAGGGAGAAAGAAAATATTTTCGAAATTCCGATTACCATTCCCTTTCCCTCTACTCTTCCCAGTTCCTCCCCTCCCACCCAGATTCTACTCCCTTTTTATCTCCCATTAGAAAACAGAAACTAACATACTGTAGTAAAACAAACAAAAGGAAAAAAGCCCAGGAGAAGGCACAAGAAACAGAGACACACTCCTTTGCATACTCGGGAATCCCATAAGCACACTAAACTGGAAGCCATAATATAGACGCAAGGGAACTGTGGGGTAAAAAAGAGAGATGGAAAAAATATCAATAAGATTAAAAAAATAACCAAAAAAGAAAAAAGAAATGGAAAAGCCTTGACTTGACAGTGTGAGAGACAAGGAACCTCCAAGAATGCCGCTGAGTTTGTTTACTGTTGGCTATCGACTGAGGGACATGCAGCTTACCCTTAAGAGTCATTTGTTTCCCCGGTGAGATTTTCTTGGAATAAATAAATAAATTTTTATTTACAACTGGTTATCAACTGGTTAGCTTCTGGGCTAGCGATGGGGGTGTTTGTCCACTTCTCCCTTCAGCTCGAGGACCCCATCTGGTGCAGCCCTGTGGAGGTCTTGCCTGTGCTGCTTCAGTCTCCATGAGTTCATCTGAGCTTTCCCCTTGGTGATCTGGAGGGCCTTGTTTTCTTGGTGTCCTCCATTCTTCTGGCTCTTGCTCTTTTTCTGCCTCCTCTTCGTTTGTGTTCCCCGAGCTCTGAGGGGAGATATTTTGTTTAGGGATGAGTGTTCCAAGGTCTCTCACTCTCTGCAGGTCTGGCTGTGGGTCTCCACATTTGTTAACATTTGCTATAGGAGGAAGCTTCTCTGAGGAGGGCTCAGCAAGGCACTGACCTCTGAGTATAGCAGGATATCAGTGGGAGCCATTTTACTGCTACTTAATTTTTTTTTTTTTTACAATTTATTTTTTACAATTCATTTATTTTTATGTTATGTACATTGGTGTTTTGCTTGCATGAATGTCTGTGTGAGGGTGTCAGATCCCCTGGAACAGGAGTCACAGACAGTTGTGAGTTGCCAAATGGGTGCTAGGAATTGAACCCAGGTCCTCAGGAAGAGCAGTCAGTGTTCTTAACTGCTGAGCCATCTCTCCAGCCCTAATTTTGCACTTAATCAGTAGCATGTGGCTTTCCCCTAAGTCCCTGGGTTATCTAGTCTCAGGTTCTTGGTCATCCAACAGTGTTTGGAATGGGTTCCAGCTTGTGGAACAAGCCTAAAATCAAATCAGGTATCGTTTGGCTCCTCCAAGTTTTGTGCCACCATTGCCCTGGCCTGTCTTGAAGGCAGGACACTCCTGTAGTTCACAGGGTTTGCGGCTGGGTTGGTGTTGCATTTCTCACCTTTCTGTATGGAAGATTCTAGCACATGGGAGTGAAGGCTCTCTGTAGGCACCAGCTCCATATCTCCATGTTCAATGAGTAGGTGTTGTCTTTTGCATTGGGGCCTTGCTGTCAGTCTGTAGAAGCAGTCTATACAGTCTTTGCAACAGTCTGGGTTGTTTGGGGCTTCCCATGAGACCCCTTTGGCCAACAGCTCAATTACGAGTAACCCAACTGCGTGACTGGAAATTTCATTTCGTGACAAGAGATGGCCAGTGTGGACTCCCCATTATGGGCAGTTTCATCTAGATTTCCTTCACATGTGAATATATCTACTGTTAAGTTTTCATGGTGCCCCTCAAATTCCCTTAATGTTAGCTGCTGCTCCCACATATTCTCTCCCTCCCCCCATCTTTCCTTCTGCTCTCTACTCAATCCTCCCATTCCAGCCTGCCCCTGTCAATCCATAACTATTCTATTTCCCTTTCCTAGGGAGATTTACCTGTCTCCCCCTAGTCCCTTATACCTAACTTCTGCGGTTCTACAGATTGTAGCTTGATTAACACTTAATAAACAGTTAACATCCACATATAAGTGAATAAATACCGCATTTGTCTTTCTGGGTCTTGGTGACTTCACTCAGGATGATTTTTTTTTTTCAGTTCTATCCATTTACCTATGAATTTCATGATTTCATTTTATTTTTTAACTTCTGAGTAACATTCTAAAGTGTAAATGTACCATATTTTCTTTATCCACTCATCTGTTTAGGGACATCTAGGTTGTTTTCAATTTCTGTCTTATTATGACTAGAGCAGAAATGGACATGGCTGAGCAAGCATTTCTGTGATTGGCTGTAGTGTTCCCAAGAGCGGCATAGCTGGATCTTTCCCATCTTTCTGAGGAACAGTCACACTGATTTCCACAGTGGCTGTACAAGTTTGCACGCCCATCAACAATGGATGAGTGTTTTCTGACTCCACATCCTCACCAGCATGAGCCGCAGCTTGTTTTCTTGACCTTAGCCATTACACCAGCTGTGAGAGGGAATCTCAGAGTCATTTTGATTTCTATTTCCCAGATGGCGAAGGATGCTGAACATTTCATTAGATGTTTTTCAGCCGTTTAAGTTTCCTCTTTTGAGAATTCTCTGATTAGACCCCGTATCTAAACTGGCTTATTTGTTCTCTTCATATCTAGTTTCTTGAGTGCTTTAGACATTTTGGAAATAAGCTTTCTATTGGATGTGTAGTTGGTAAAAATTTTTTCTACTCTGTAGCTTGCTTGTCCAAATGCTGGTGTTTTTTGCCATGCAGAAGATTTTCAGTTTCATGGGATCACATGTATTAATCGTTGATCCTAGTGCCTGTGCTAATGGTGTTCTGTTCAAAAAATCTTTTCTTGTACCAATGAGTTTAAGGCTATTTCCAACTTACTTTTCCATCAGGTTTAGTGTGTTTGGTTTTTATGCTAAGGTCTTTGATCCATTTGGAGTTGAATTTTATGCAGGGTGATAAGTATGGATCTATTTGGATTCTTTTGATGTAGTTTGACTAGCATTATTGATTGTATATGCTATCTTTTTCCCACTGTGTATTTCTGTCTTCTTCATAAAAAAATCAGGTGTTCATAGGTGTGTGGATTTATGTCTGGGTATTGTTTGATCCCATTGATCAATGTGTTTATTTTTGTGCAATACCATACCATTTTTATTACCACAGCTTTGTAGTACAACTTTAAATTGAGAATGATGATGCTCCCAGCAGTTCTTTTCAATTTTTGTATTTTTTATTTTTTATATTAATTACAGTTTATTCACTTTGTATCCCAGCTGTAGCCCCCTCTCTCATTGCCTCCCAATCCCACCCTCCCTCCCTCATCTCCTCCCATGCCCCTCTGCAAATCCACTGATAGAGGAGGTCCTCCTTCCCTTCCATCTGACCCTAGCCTCTCAGGTCTCATCAGGACTGGCTGCATTGTCTTCCTCTGTGGCCTGGAAAGGCTGCTCCCCACTCAGGGAAAGGTGATCAAAGAGCCAGCCACTGAGCTCATGCCAGACATAACCACAATCTAATTCTGGAATACTTTTATTACTCCAAAAAGAATCCTTAGACCTGTCAGCAGTCATTCCTATTTTCACATACTTTATTTCCAAGCTTTGACTAATCTGCTGTTGTCTCTATGGCTTCATGTGATTTTCTATGTATGAAAATGATATAGTGTATGGTATTTCTATGTAGTTAAACATCATTTGGCATAGTATTTTCAAGATTCATCCATGTTGTAATATGTACCACTGTTTCATTACTTTTGTTTTAAAGACATACTTTCTCCACATAGCCTTGGCTGTCCTGGAATTCACTATGTAGACCATCTTAACCTCCAATTCATAGAAATCTGCCTGCTTTAGCCTTCAGGGTGCTAGGATTAAAGATGTATGCTACTATTTCCATCAAATCAGTGTCTCATTACGTTTAATAGTCCAATGATATTCCATCCATTTATCGCCATTCTATGACATTTTGTTTATTTATTCACTAGACGTTGACATCTGAGTTTAATTTCTCTCTCTCTTTAAATGTGAGGGTTGAGGAGCGAGCTTAGTCAGTACACAGGCATAAGGATCTGAATTTGATTCCCGGGACACATTTTAAAAAGTTAGTCATGCTGGTTCACATACGGTCCTGGAGGCCTTACAGTCTCGGGGGCCCGCCAGCCAGCCAGCCCAGCCTAACTGCCGAGCCCCAGATCAGTGAGAGACTCTATCTTAAAAAAGAAAAGTGGTTAGCTCCCAAGGTTGACCTATGGCTTCCACTTGCACGTGGACACACATGAGCGTGCGTGCATGCGCACATGCACAGGTGCGCGTGCCCACACACATCGCTCTGCACAGACATATGTTATTTGTACAAACAACATATGTACTTCCTATCATGTACACACAAAAAATAAAAACATTTTTAGCAGAAACATAAAAAAATGAAAATGATACTTATTAATGGAGTACCAGTGTTTTATTACATGTGTAATATTTAAGTCAATTTGAGTAGCAGTCGAGACCTAGCTCTGTGGCATAAGTAGCCAAGACACGTGTCTGTATAAAATTAAAATCTAGAGTATGAAATAGACCACGAAATCTAGACTCTGAATATGCGATAGAGCATTCAGCTTTGTCCTTTGCTATCTTCATTTTATTTTTTATTTTTTTAAAACCAGGACAGGAGCCTACCTCTGAAAGACTCTATCCTGCAGAGTATCAAAACAGATGCTGTGACTCATAGCCAAACTTTGGGCAGAGTGTAGGGAATCTTATGAAAGAAGGGGGAGATAGAAAAGACCTGGAGAGGACAGGAGCTCCACAAGGAGAGCAATAGAACCAAAAAAATCTGGACACAGGGGGTGTTTTCTGAGACTGATACTGCAAACAAGGACCATGCACGGAGATAACCTAGAATCCCTGCACAGATGTAGCCCATGGCAGCTCAGTGTCCAAGTGGGTTCCCTAGTAATGGAACAGGGACTGTCTCTGACATGAACTTATTGGCCTGCTCTTTGATCACCTCCCCTTCAGAGGGGTGCAGCCTTGCCAGGCCACAGAGGAAGACAATGCAGCCACTCCTGATGAGACCTGATAGACTAGGATCAGGTGGAAGGGGAGGAGGACCTCCCCTATCATTGGACTGGGGGAGGGCATGGGTGGAGAAGAGGGAGGGAGGCTGGGATTGGGAGGGAAAGAGGGAGGAGGCTATAGGTGGGATACAGAGGGAATAAACTGTAATTAATAAAAATAAAATATTAAAATAAAAACCTCACTTAATACAATTATTTCCCAGATCTGCCCATTTTTATGCAGATTTCATTCTTCTCCACCCATTTTTTTTTCTGCAGATTTTATTATATAGATGCACAAAATTCTCTTGTGTGTATGGACTGCATTTTCATTAGCCATTAATCCACTGATGTCCATGTAGGCTGATTCTAGTCCTTCCTGCTGTGAATAGAGCAGCAATAGACAGCATCTCCGCCCTTTTCGGAAATGGCCGGGTCATGTGGTTGTTCTACTTCTAGTTTCCTGAGAACCCTCCACATTGACTTCCATGGTAGTTACCCCAGTTTGCACCCGTGCTATCAATGAGTAAGACTTCCTCCTTCTCTACGACCTCATCTATTATAATTTAAGAGCCTGGTAAGAGCCATTCTGACTGGGGTGAGACGGAATCTAAAAGAAATTTTAGTTTGCATTTCCCTTATGAGTAAAGAGAATTTTGGAGCTGTTTTTTTTTTTTTTTTTCTCCCCTCATTGATCTGTTGCGTATACATTCTGGTTCCTGACTTTGAATATTTTTGGGTTTTGTTTGTGTGTGTCGTGTGTATGTGTTTCTTGTGCTCTTTCTTAGTTTCTATTTTTCCTTTTTTTGTTTGTTTGTTCATTTTGTTTTACCCTTGTTTGTTAGCCTTTTTACTTCTTGTTTTCTTTAGAAAGAAAGAAGGCATGGGAGTTGGAAAGGTAGAAAAGTGGGGAGGAGAAACCGTGATCAGAATATGTAGTATGAAAAAAAACTTTATTTTTTTCTCTCTCTCTTTCTCTCCTTCTGTTTTTTTTTTTTTTTTTTTTTGTTGTTGTTGTTGTTGTTTTTCAGACAGGATTTCTCTTTGTAGCCTGAACTAACTTTGTAGACCAGGCTGGCCTCAAACTCACAGTGATCAGCCTGCCTCTGCCTTCCAGAGTGCTGGGATTATAGGTGTGCACCACTGTGCCTGCCTAAAAGCTTTATTTTCAATAAAATAGTAAAGTAAAAAGCAACTATCTCTTACATTCTAAAAGACTGGAACCTTTGCAGGACCTCATAGCCCAAGTTAATAATACTCCTCCAGGCCGCTTAAGACTGGTATTCTGCTGTCTACTCAGCCTGTTTGTTTAACCTGCTTTTCAGAGAACAATGTAACAAACAACCTTACTTTGGATCTTCTGTGTATCATCTTTTACAACCTAAGTTAATGCATAGCTGTAATCTTGTTACTTATTCTTCCATGTCCCTTGACCCACGGTAAGGCATGTGTGTTTGTATGTGTATTACGATAATCTTTTGCTGAAAACAGAAAACTGAGCTTGAAAACAACCTTATAAAGTGAATATTTATCATAACTGATGAAGGCAGCATTCAGATATTGCTTGATAGTGTTTATTTGCTTTTTTGGGTCATTTGGAGTCAGTGACTTAATCTTTTGCTAAACTTTGTTAAAGATTTCTGTCAAGTATCCCACATCCCTTAGCCATGTGATGCTTTAGGTGCTGTTTGATAAAAGAGGGAGCAAAGTTCTGTTGAGATAGACACAGAGGGAAAATCAGGGACAGAGTCACAAGACAGCCTTCTGGCAGGCATGGATTCAGACCCATACAATAGACAGGGATGATACAAGATGCAAAGAGAGCCAAGTCAAGAAGTTAAATCTGGGTTTATTCTTAGTTAAATAACACCAAAGGAAAGTGCTTTAATTTCTTTTCTTATTTTGATATCAAATAAGAAAATTGGAGGTTTTGTTTATTATTAATGTTTTGAAACTGACCACAATGTATAGTCTTTGTCACATCGATACATACTTCTTCTGTTGCCAGTTTCTTCAGGGCTTTTATCATCAAGGGATATTGAATTTTTAAGTGTCTTTTCTGTATCTACCAAGATGGCCATGTCCTTTCTGTCTTTAAGTCTGTTTATATAGCATGTTTACATCTGTGATTTCTGTGTGTTGAAACAACCTTGCATTCGCTGGGTGACACTAGTGTGTGTGGTTGTGATGTATGATATTTTAAATCTGTTCTTTGAATTAATGTTTTAGAGAATTTTTGCATCAATGTCCACCAGGAAAACTGGTTTGTAGTTTTCCTTCCTTGCTTCCTTCCTTCCTTTCATTCATTCTGTTGTTGTTGCTGTGTTTCATACAGTTGTGGTATTAGGGTAATGCTGGTTTCAGAGAATAAGTTCTGCAGTGTTCCTTCCCTCTGTGTTTTATGGGACAGCTTGTGAATACAGTATTAGCACTAAGAGTGTTATTAGTATATAATAATAATTAGTATTATTTAAGCATTTGATACATTCAGCAGTGGATCTGTCTAGCCCTGGACTTTTCCTTATGGGGAAGCTTTTAAATTCTTTTAATCACATTGCTGGGTAGGTGTCTGTTTCAGTGCTTTGTACGGTCTGCACTTAATTTTGGTGGGTTTTGTGAGTTTATACATTTACCCACTTTCCTAGGTTTTCTATGACTTGGAACATAATTTTTCACAATATTCCATAATGATTCTCTAGGTGTCATTTGATTCCCTTGAAACAACTCTCTTTCCATGTCTAATCTTAGTTTGGGATTCTTATCTTTCTTTTGGTTAGTTTGGATAAGAATTTGTCAGCCTTGTTAATCTTTTCAAAGCCACAACTCCTTGATTGATTGACGGCTCGGCAGTTAAGAGCACTTGCTGCTCTTCTAGGGGACCCAGCACCCACATGGTGGTTCACAACCACCTGTAACTCCAGTTTCAAGGTATTTGACACCTTCTTCTGGCCTCTGCAGGCACCAGACAGACACATGGTACACAGACATATATGCAGACAAAACATCCAGACACAAAACAGATTAAAATAAAAAATAAAATCAGTTAGAGACAGGGCCTCATTATATAGCCCTGAGTGGCTTGAAACTTCCTGGAAACATGGTCTCACAGAGATCTGCTTGGCTCTGCTTCCTGGGTGCTGTGATTAAAAGTCATCCTGACTTTCTAATTTAAGTACTCACAGCTATAAATCTGTCTCTTAGAACTGCATTGTTACTTGGGTGTCGTGGCACACACTTTAATCCCAGGGTTTGGGAGGCAGAGGCAGGAGGATCTCTGAGTTCGAGGCCAGGGATCTATACAGGGAGTTCTAAGACACCAGGACTAAAATAGAGAAACCCTGTCTCAACACAAAATCTCCTCCCCTCCCCCCTTTTCTACATCCCTGAGATCCTTTTGGTTTGTGCACTAATTTTATTTTATTCTAGGAAATTTAAAGTTGCCCTCTCTGGTTTCTCATTATTCATTCAGGAGTACATTGTCTAGTCTACAAACATTTGTGCGATTTTTAAGATTCATCTTCAGTGGTTTATACTTTTATTTTGTGGTGGTCTGATTAGACACAGAATATTATTTCAAGATCTTTTGTGTTTCTTCAGGTTTATGTTGTGGCCTGCAATGTGATTGATTTAAGGCTCTTTATGAGGCTGAGGGCAGTGTGTATTGCTTAATATTCTGTAGATATGTGTTAATTCCAGTTGATCTGTGGTGTAATTTAGGCAAAAGTTTCTTTGGTAATGTTTAGTTTGGAAGGCCTGTGTAGATTACGGGCATGGGGTACTAAAGTACCTTGTCACTGTTTTATCTGAATCTTTTATTCCTTTTTGTTTTATGAAATTGGGAACTCCAGTGACTTGGTGCATAAATATTAATAATTGTTATATCTCTTTTAAAATAGAAAAGTAGTTAGTTATTTCTTTGATAAAAATGAACAAGATCACTGCACCATTTTTCTGTACAAAACAATTTAAATAACAATGTGTACACACTTTAGATTTGGCAGGTCATAAGAGTGAGATGGCAATCATCTTTTGATGACTAAGAGATGGGTAAATAAAAATTAAATATTTTTAATCTGACATTTGATATTGACAAATCAGTAATGTGAACCCAATATATGAAGGACAGCAGAGTCTAATTCTTTTTTTAAATGCTCAACATATCAATGATTCTTAGACTAAAGATATTTAGAATATTGTTTTCTTTTGATTAAAAGCAATATGATACAACCACTAACAAGCTGTTATTGTAACTCATTTTAACTGTGGTAAAGTGACCTTTTTGTCTAGGACATAGCACACGCGCGCGCGCGCACACACACACACACACACACACACACACACACACACAGCATGTTTGTCAAACAAACCTGGCAAGAGTGCATGTTTATAGCCTGTAATGCACACTGATTGATCTATCAGCCCTTCACAGTTGTTTAGAAAAATATCTACCCTAGTCTTATGGATATCAAAATTTTACACCATCACATGTTTTTAAAAAAGGCCCACATTCATACTCTGAAGGTATTAGGAAAACACTCTTGCAAATAAACTACATAATGATAAAACACACTTTAAAAACATGTGATTCAGGCCAATGAGATGGCTGAGTAGGTAAAGTGCTTGGGAGGCAAGCATGGTGACTGGACTTAAATTCATGGAACCCACATAAAGCTGGAAGGACAGAACTGACCCTACAAAGTTGTCCTCTGACCTCTGCTTGGGCTCTGGGGCATATGTGCCCTTCCCCAAAAATAAGGAATACATTTTTAAAAAACATTTGGGTTGTAGGTTTTATAATATTTTATGAAGCACAGTAAAATCCTAAGTAAAAAGAAAATACCACTTCCTACCACAAGTTTAATTACTGTAGCTTTTGCATAACCTCAAGGAAGTTGAACCTTTCAGTTGCCTGAGGAAGAGAAGAATGAGAGAAGGATGAGTTCAGTTTTACTCTCATCTGTCTGTTTCATTTAGGTGCTTTGCTATTGTCAAATCTCCCTTCCATCACTTTCTTGAACAGTGAAGGGATCTATTTGCATCTTCGAAAGGAATCTCATTATCCAGGTCTGTATGTGAGTACACCCTCAGCTCCCTGGAGAATGTGAAGCATCAACGTCCATTCTGGACTAGAGCAGCTGCTCTTGCCTGGACCACGGGCAATGAACCAGGACGGCTGACTGGAAGGGAATGCCTGACTGAGGTGACAAGGCATTTGGAACATCTCAGGTTGAAGCTTGTCATTTAAACAAGTTTAAACCTAATGCTGTGGTGAACATATTACACGCTTCACTCTTGTGTTTTCACACTGGGAGACGAGTGATCCTCACCACGGTGAACAAACTCCTGGACAGTATCAACCTAGCGCATTAGAAAAGTAGAGGCAAAGTTTAGACATCTTGGTTTTCAGAGATCCATCGATTTTTCCTCCCTCCTGTTTTCAGTGCTGCTTTGGAGATCCGCAGAGAAACCAGCCACCTCTCCTTTTCCCTTGCCCTTACCTCCTTCGTGTAGAAACACCTTTCTAATGGACTGATTAATTCTGTTCTCTGCACCGTCTGTTACATGAACTCCAGTTTCATAAACTTCCATCTTGATACTTTTCCCCTCCCCCAAACAATCATAACTTTGCAATTTCTACGAGAAAAGGATCCTATTTTTCCAACATAAACCAGAGAGGCGCTCAACCTATGAGATAATTGGTCCACTTGTACAGAACCCCCTCTGTGCTTTGGAACCCAGCAACGCTCATCTTCCTTCAACTGACAGCCACACTGCTGGGAGGGAGGGAGGCGCCAAGAAGCTCCCTGTCACTCAAAGACACCCTCTAGCCGTATGTGCCACCAGACAGGGTGGCCCTTAGAGGCCTGACTGGTGGGCAGCGTGTGGAGCATCAGCGCATCATCAGGATGACTGTTCCTTTGCTAAGATGTGGTGTCCCCCTTTACATCGTCTCGTTTTGCTTCGAAGCATCCCTTATTAAATATGAGAATCACTGTACTGGCATGTTTTACACCTTCTTTTGGTACTTTGGTTTTTATCCAAGACTCTCAGTTTTGAGATGTGTTTGACAGTGAGGTCTAGTTCTTGGAAAAAACACAGATAGTTGGATCTTGTTTTTTAAACCTAATTAGCCTGTCTTTCAGTTGGAGAGTTGAGGCTGTTTACACATTGCTACTGTTTCTTATGGTTTCTCTGGCTGGTTGGATCCCTAGTCTTTCTTTTTCCTCCTCTGTTAGACATAATTAATTCCTTCCCAAATCTCTTCTGTTTCCCGCATTGCCACCCCCTGTGTGCTCAGGAACAAAACTTTCCTGTTCCTTTGTGTATAGTGCCACTTTAAATTTATGCCTGTCTTCAAATGGTATTATTTCTATTAAAAGTTTCTTTTTGACACAGGCTCTCACTGCGTATAGCTTTGGCTGGCCTGGGGCTTGCTATATAGACCAGGCTGAACCCAAACTCCTACAGATCTGCCTGTGTCTACTCCCAATGTGCTAGGATTAAAGGCACATGCCCTACCATCCCTAACTGGAATGTCTTATTTCTGAACCGATTTTGAGAGATAGTGTTTTTTGGTAGCTGGTCAGAAGTTGATTGAAAGTTATTTCTCTAGGGCTTGAAATGTCTAGGTACAGGCTGGTGAAGGTCTGATAGCATTCTGAGTCAGTGTTTTCCCTTTACAGATATTAACATTGATTGTTTTGTGTTTTTGGTATTTGATGCTGTTATGGAGTGGCTTTCTGGTCATATCTCTTTGGGTTCTAAAATGTCTCTGTGTTTGGATGCACATTTCTGGGCTTGGAGAGCTTCTTTTTTGATCTTCACCAAATAAATTGTCTATGCCTTCAGATCTTGTCTCACACTCTTCTTTTTTATTTTTATTTTTTGGTTTCATCTTTTTAATTTTTTCTTCACAATTTATTCATTATATATCCCAATTGAAGTTCCCTCCCTCAGCTCCCCCAGCCCCACCATCTCTTCCTCCTCCACTTATCCTTTCCCCTAGTCCACTGAAAGGGTAAGTTCTCCACCATTGCCATCTGCCCATAGCTTGCTAAGTCTCATCAGGACTGCTTGGATCCTTCTCTTCTGTGGGCTGGCAAGGCTGCATCATCAGGGGCGAGTGATTAGAGAACAGTCAACTGAGTTCATGATAGAAGCAGCCCCTGCTCCCTTCCCTCAGAGATTCACATGGAGACTGAACCACATCTGAACAGGGGTTCTAGGTCCTCTCCACACATGGTCCTTTGCTGGTGCATCAGTCTCTGTAGGACCCCATGGGCACACTCTTCTTCTTTTCCAGGGATTATCAGGTTTGTTTTCCCAAATGTATCCCAGAATTTTTGAAGTTTGGTTATGTTCATTCATTTTTTTTCTTTATATATTGTGAATGTATTATCTCAGCCTTGTTCTTCAGTCTTGACATTTGTTCTTCAGCTTAGTTTTGATGTTTGAAAATGCTTTCCACTGTGGGTGAGTGAGTGTGTGTGTGTGTGTGTGTGTGTGTGTGTATGGTTTTAAATTTCTAAAATTTTGTTTGATTCTTTTTCAGAGCTTCAATTTCTTTACTGGAGTTTTCCTCTGTGTATTGGGACCTTTCTAACTTGATGATTATTTTTTTTCCCACGTTGATGGCTTTCTTGTAGATCCTGAATTGATTTCTTTACCTTCTTACTTGTATCATCTATATGGTCATCAATCTTTTTTGTTGTTGTTGTTGTTTGTTTGTTTTTTAATAGAACTCTCTTTTCTTCGCCTGGCATTTCAGGTATCTCATTATTCTTGATCTCCGTTATCTAGCACTTGTGAACATGTGGAGGTGTCATTGTGGGTTGTAGCATACTTTTGGCATCTCTTTGTTGGGTTTTGTACATCTGTTGAAATAGACATATCTTTCAGTTTTTGTTTGTTTCCTTTATCTTACATGTATCCTCCTAGTCAATTATTTTCTCTTGGTACCATGTTTCCTGCTGCTATTTAGAGCAAGGTCTGCTACAGTTTCTCCTAATGATTTCCCAGCATTCTTTTGTTTGAAAGAGACACTTTAAAACTTACTTTAAAAGTGTCCTCAGTAAGATTCAGAGACTTGTACTCCCATACTGGTTGGAGAAAATGTAGTTCATATAATTTTAGAGGTAAGAGTACAATTTTTTAAGTAGTGAATGAAGATTGGTAAAGGGGGAAATAAGAGGGTCAAATGTAAATGAAAACTTAAAGTATATGGGATAAATGTATGAGAGGTAATGTAGAGTCTTTCTTCTTCTTCTTCTTCTTCTTCTTCTTCTTCTTCTTCTTCTTCTTTTTTTTAAGACAAACTTTCACTATGCAGTCCTGGCTAGCCTGGAACTCACTATGCAGACCAGGATGGCCTTCACCTCAGAGATCTGCCTGCCTTTGTCTCTTGAGCACTGGGATTAAAGGTGTATGCCACCATGCCTGGTCCAGAAAGACTTTTATAGATATTGAAGTGTCAAAAAAAAAAAAAAAGAAAGAAAAAGAAAGTTGTTATGGGAAAAAAAAAATGACCAGTCATAAAATAGAAAAGTTAAAACATAATATCTTAACAAAGTACAAAATTACAAATAATCAAAAACACTAAACAACAAAAAGTTATAAAATTTAAAATAATAACATGAAATAGAAGGTATTATGCCCTCTATCAGTATTTTTAGCTCACTTGAGAGAATGTGGATTCTCCCTGCCCTTGGATTGTCATCTATATCAGTCAGCATTTCTTCCAAATGACAAGGGTTTCTGTTGTTGACACACACTTTCTGCTGGAACCCTCCCCACGCCACACAGGTCACAATCTTGCCTCTGGTGACTATGACTGGACTTTGCATCTCCGAGGCTGTATTGTCACTTAAGATCTGAAGGAACGTAGAAGACCCACCTAACTAAGAGCCTCCGAGCTCTGTAACACACTGCCAGTAGCTTTCCCTGTATCGGCGGGGATCAGGATTCACTTTCCCTGACCTTCTGCCTCTGCTTCAGACGTCCTGGCTACCCTCCTGTTACTCACTCCCAGGCTTACCCTGTTATTGTCCACACTCCACGAGTACCCAGTCCAGCCTCTGATTGCTTTTCAACAACCTGAACTTTTTTTTGAGCTCCTGAGGGAGGAATTTGAGGTGGCTACAGCCAGTGCTGGTTAGTGGGTCCAGGAGTTGGTAGGAACCTCTCCCAGCTATTTAGGATAGCCAGGATATAGCTATCTCTAGTTGTTCTGCTGTGCAACAGCAGGCCAGAGGTTCTGATTTCTATCTGTGACTTAGTGCCCTTCCGACAGCAATTCCCTAACCTTGCTTCCTTACTTTTTGCTTTCCTCCGACTCTGATAACCTCTATTCTACTCTCAGCTTGTGTAGTATTTGTCTTTCTGTTACTAAGAAAACTCCTACACAAACCCTCTAGCTTCATTTGCTCGGGTGATTTAGAGTTCACTGATTTATTTTTTTTGGGGGGATCATATATCTGAGCAGCATATTATTATCTTCCCACCATCTCTGCTGTAGGTAACACCTCTGCTTCTCTGGGTTATGATAGCATACATGATGGCCTGGGTTACTTACCTTCAGGGACTTGATGGCAGAAAGCAGAAACTCTTCCCTTGGTCCTAGCAGATGTCTGATAGGGTGGCTGGAATGGCTTGGGAGGCATCTGTGCTTTGATTTTGTAACTCTCCCCTTTGGGGCCTGAACCTTTGGGCTAAAGACATTTTCCAGCCACGTGGCTATGATTGAGACACCAGAACGGAGTGACAAGAGAAAAAGAGGTATTGCTGGGTTCCAGTGCTGCCTGTCTACTCTCCTCTGTTATCCTGTCTCCCTCCCCGAGTTTCTATTCCCTGTTTGCCAGTCCCCCAAAGGCTCCTTCCTTCGTTCCTTCTTTCATTCCTTCCTTTCTTCCTTCCTTCGTTCCTTCTTTCATTTCTTCCTTTCTTCCTTCCTTTGCCACTATGTAAGGATTTCTCCCATCAGCCATCTCCTGAATCAACTTTTGCCCAGTGACAGCAGAATACAAGCCTTTCTCAGTAATACTTTCACGACTTGCTTATTTTACCCGACACAATGCTCTTCGGTTCCATTCATGCTGTCACAGCGGCAGACTTTTCAGTGACTGGATAGTTTTCCATGACAGCACAGTTTCTTTATTATTCTCTCAGTTGATGGAAATGTATATCATTTCTGCTGTCAGGGCCTCTGCCAAGAGTGCTACCGTGAAGAGGACTGCAGGCCTGTCTTTGGCCTGTTGACTTTATTTCCTTTGGGTGTACACCTAGCAGTTTGAGTACTGTATCACATAGGAGTTCAAAATTTAACTTTCTGAGCAGCTTCCCATTCTGTCTTTTAGAATGGATTTTTTTGCTAGTGTAAAACAGTTGCAAGAATCCTCTTCTGTCTACATTTTACCTGTGCCTGCTGCTTCTTGTGGCTTTGATAGTAGCTGCTCTCTCTAAATGGTATCTCACTGTGCTTTCAGTTTCATTTCCTAGAAAATTCACGATATTGATCATTTTTAATATATTTATGGGCAGCTGTATAGCCAAGGACACGATATCTTAAAATCAATCGGTACAGGACAAAATTTCTATTTTAGTCTCATGTTACCCAGAACTTAATTTAAATCTCCTCCTTTCAATATTCTGAATAAATCCCATTTTGAATTTGGCAGAATCCCTAGAATGCCCATCCGTTTCTACAGATTGTTGAGTGGGGGCATAGAGAAGACCTGTGTTGTCTGTCACTTTATTCCTATATCCTGTATTGCTGATGGTTGTCCTCACTCTGGATACTGTTTCTCATTCATCATTCCGCTATTTACATGGTCCCAGTCTGGGAGTTCAAATCCTTTTTTCCCTGAATTCCTAACTTTATTTGTATGTGACAAAATCTAAATCCAAACCGAGCCATGTAAAGTATATGTTATCATCGAATGGTCATCGGGCCTTGGGTGCTTAGGAAATTTTCTCTTTTCTTTTTGAGACAGAATCTCACTCTGTAGCCAGGCTGGCTTTTAACTCACTACATAGCCCAGGATAGGCTTGAACTTGTGATCCTCCTGCCTCAGTTTCCTGAGATCACAAGCATGCACATACCTGCCTCTTCTATATTTTATTAAAAATTATCGGGAACTCATGCCTCCAGCCTCCCCTTTTTATATGGGTAACATGCATCTACATTAATTATAGTTAATTAATTAAATGTAGCAGTATCAATACCATCGTATGTTAAAATAAATGACACATTTTTGTGAGATATAGCTATACTTAAGAAAACAAAAAAAAACCATTGAGGAGGCTGGCATTGTTTTACAGCTGGATTCTCATATTTGCTGCATTCAGTCTTTTGCAATATGTGGATTTGGTTGTATCATGAAGAAAATTTGGCTTCACAAAGATATACATTTGAATGATCAAGGTGTGTTTTAGTAGCCTTTTCAAGTCATTATGGACTCAGTTCTTTGAAATTACACAAAGCTCTCAACAAGTGGCAGCTCCTTAAATGTGATAATTGCAGCATGTATTGTAATACTCACGAATGATCTTTTTGTAATTC
This sequence comes from Psammomys obesus, assembly GCF_907164565.1. Classification (NCBI taxonomy): domain Eukaryota; kingdom Metazoa; phylum Chordata; class Mammalia; order Rodentia; family Muridae; genus Psammomys; species Psammomys obesus. The sequence continues at coordinate 27,298,903 of NW_026593286.1, read as the reverse complement.
TTTGTAATCTCAGTTTCTTTTCCTGTTGCGATAAAATATCCCGACAAAAGCAACATTTCCTCTGCCTTAACAAATTAGTTTATCTTTAAATTCAACTTCATTCATTTTCTCAGGACAGGAGCAGAAAGAACCCAGATTCTTTGTTGAAGTTTCCTATGAATGACCCATATCCCAGTCCCTGATAGATTCTTTGTTCTCTTCTGAAACTTCATGATCTGTTCTATGTTTCTTTCCATATTCTTGTTCTCCAAGGACCCATCAGAATGGTCCAGTCAGCCCTGCTTCCAGCATGTTAGGGCTTTTCTATCCCAGAGTTACAGACATGCTGGCCACAAAACTACCCCAAAGCCTAAGAACCACATGGTCAGATTTCTCACACTGAAGGTGTCACTGCTCAGTATCATTTAAAAATGAGGATTTATTTATCCATTAGTGTATGTGCCTATGTGTGTGTGTGCTCACACTCATTTATGTGTGCACCTAGGAATGATGGTGGTCAGAAGAAAGTCTCTGCCTGCCAAGTGCTGGGATTACATGTGTGGGTCAGCGTGCTTGCTTTTTTTCCTTTTAGTTGTGTCCTGGTGAATCCGAACTCAGGTCCGGATTCTGTCAAAGAAAGCACTTTCCCCGCTGTGTTTTTTTCCATGGCTCCCTATTATGCCCTTTGGATGACTCTTTTAACCATGCAGTTTTGCAGCGTCACACATTGATCGTTTAAAAAATATTACTTCAACAAGTATGCAGATCTTCCAGAAATCGATACGTTTCATCATTTGGAAACACAGTTTGCAAAATCCCAATTTCCTTTTGCAAATTTTTTTTTTTTGCATTTTATCATTGGCAGCAATATTGCTAGTTGTCCTCTTAGAAGGAAAAGGCTTGCATCTCTAGTATATATATATATATATATTTTTTTTTTTTGCCAACATCCTAGACTGAATATGAATACTTGGCCTGGGGGTGAGATGGTTTCCTTTACCTACATGCAAACACACTCCCCAGAAAGGGTGATTTGGCTTCTTTAGTGTGCAGGAGCAGTTCATAATGTGGACTGCTCTCTCCATTGCACCTCACAGACTATTTAAAGGACACAGAGTCATAAGTCTAGATTTTACAAGATTAAATATTCTTTGATTGGTTGGGTTTTTTTTTTCAAGACAAGGTTTTTCTGTGTAGCCCTGGCTGTCCTGGAACTCACTCCATAGACTAAGCTGGCCTTGAACTCAGAGATGCACCTGCCTCTGTCTCCTAAGTGCTGTAATTAAAGGTGTGCACCACGACTCCCAGCAGCAAGATTAGATACTCTTAAACCAAGCGTGGTGACTCATGCCTGTAAGCCCAGCATCCAAGTGCATGTAGCAGGAGGATCACTTTAAGTTTGAGGCCAGCCTGCGTTACAGAGTCAGACCCTGTGTTAGAAAAGCAAAAACAGACAAACTGAATATTTTAATTCTTCACTAGGGTCACCCAGTGAACCTGAACCCCTCACAGTTATGTTTTAGTGAAGAATATAATGGCCACTAATGCATGTTGGTGCCATTTTCTCAATATGTGCTCAGGCACAAGCAGTTTTATTCATTGTTACTTTATACCATCACAGAAATGAATTCCTCCAAATGCTATCATAGTAATGTTGGGAAATTAATTTCTTATCTCATGGGTCTCTTGAGAGGATCTCTCAGATCCCCAGTGGTCCATGGGTTATGCTCTAATGCTTTTAGGGCACCTTTGTCTTTACATGCATGAATCCTCAGGAAGCTCTCAGAGAGGAAGTAGGGGGCTGCAGACACTGAAGCTAGCCACGGACAAAGAGGATTTGAATTGTTTAATCTATCAGCTATATATTGTTGAACTGTTTACTTATTTATACAAGTTGGTTCATATGCTTTATAAGTTACAGCAATGAGCACGTCAATGAAATTTTAAACATACTTTATAGTTGCTGTGAGATTGATGAGATAAAAGGCCATACTTCAGCTTGACAAACAAAACTGTTTAGGTTCTAGAGAGCTCTAGATTAGCCAAGGATGAAAGTCATTTATGAGAATAGAGAAAAGGGTAGCAATCAATTTTGATGTCTCATACTGAGAGTACATTTTCACATCCCAAAATTTAATTATCGTTATGCCAGGAGCTAAGGGGAGAGTGCCATCAATACAAACACTCTTTTCACAAGTTCCTGTGGAGATTGGGTGGCACTCATTGACAAGCAAATTCACAGAACACAAGAGTCTCTATTTTGTATCCACACATTTCACTTTAGGCCACTTTCAGGCTAAGCAACCTGATGAAGAAGCAGCTTCATGGGTGGACAGTTTTACTGAAAAGGTTTTTAGAATGGCCATGGGAATGTATAAGCAGAAAATTCCACTGTACCTTTCTGGAAACAAAGGGACTTGGTTCATGAAGAAAGATATCAGAAATTGCAGGTGCTGCTCTTTCAAGAGACCCAAGATACCCCTCACTATGCAGACGGAGTAGAATATCGGATCAAATCTGTTAGTCAAAGACACCTCATTATCAGGGGTGACCTAGTGCATCTATTCAAGTGGGTCCCTCAAATTTGAAAACGCAGAGCCTAATTTTATTCTAGGTACAAATGAAAATTACAAATGTGTTTCTTGCATACTTACTGGAATGAATCAAAAGCTTAGTGGCAATTTAGAACCGCAGCGGTTTCACACAAGAGAATGGAAACATGGCATGAAGTTGTGTATACACACACTAGATTCTAGTTAAGGCAGTGGGGACTAGATTTTGTTAGGTTTTCAAGCCAGACAATACAAGTTCTCAGAGCAATGAGTATTTGTGAAAGCCCAAGGGACCAGGGGACATAGAAGACCACACCACGGTGGCTAACCATTTCAGTTTCATCTGGGACTGAGGGCCTCCCAGGACTTCTTTTTTTTTTTAATATATTTATTATTTTTGAGGGTTTCATACAATGTATTTTTGATCATATGCAACTCACACTACTCCCCAACTCCTCCCAGATCATCTCTTCCCCCTTAAATGGAAAATGGGATGTCTGTTAACAGTGGCGGAGGCCCCTGGTGAGCTATGTGAGTTAACCTGGTAGCCCTATCGCAGAAAACATCTGTCCAGTGAGATGCCCTCTATTCCTGTGGGCTCGAACCTGTAGTAATACATACTTTCTCCTCCTTGCCATCTAAAGAAACTAGTTGCAAAATCTAGGCATTTGGCTCTAGCAAGTGAGACATGAGGACAGGTCTCTGTCACAACAGAACATGCATTTGGTGCAGAAGCACTGGAAATTTCTGGTGGCCCAAAGCCTAGTAAGGTTTTTTTCCCTTTTCTTTTCTTTCTTTCTTTTTTTTTTTTTTTTTTTCCAATTACAGCGGGAGCTATGGTTAAGTGACTCTTCTATTCCGATCTGGAGCTTGAAAGCAGCGGTGATGCAGGTCCGGTTTCCTTGGCAACAGACTCTGAGAGGGAGATTCTGTGGCAGATGATTTATTAGGACTTGCTTTTAGGAGCGGGGAAAGCAGAATTAGTGGAGAGAAACAGAATGGTGATGCAGCCTCAGCCTGGAAACGAAAACTCAGATGAACCTGCAGCCATGGAGACGCAGGCGAGCTAGGTCCATTAGTCACTGCATACAGGTTACCCAGGAGGAAAAAGGCACGACCTTTTAGCTGTGGACATTTTCATGACGCTGAGACAATGAGTACCTTTGCCCCTGGCATCCATGAAGGATTGATTCTAGGGTGGCCAATGGATACCAAACTCTGTGATGCTCAAGTCCCATATATAAATTTACATATAAATCTATACAACCTTCCTGTGAGTGTACATACCTATATATATATATGTATTTGTTTAAATGTCTCAATTAGCCTGGACTGGACTTGAGTTTGCTGTGCTGTTGAGTGTCATGTTGGCCTCCTGTTCCTTCTGCTTTTACCTACCGTGTGTTGGGATCACAGATGTGTGCCCCCATGCCTGGTTCTCCTGTATATTTAACCTCCAGATTATTTATAATACTTAATGTATTTTCAATTATATGCAAACATTTTGTATATTGTATTTGTTTAGGCCAAGGAAGATAGTCTTTACATGCTCAGCATGGACCCGGAGTTTTTTAATTATAAGAAAGTATAATTAAAATTAATATTTTTAATTCATGAGTGATTGAAGCCATGGATGGGCAATCTGTGGCTTAAAGGGCCAGCTGTGTTTAGTCCTTAAGGGTGGGTCGGGATAGCACATGGTCTAGCACACTAGGCCATCAGGTGTCAGCTCCGTGTTTTCCATTATACCATGTGTTATCACTTATCAAGAATTGCCTGTAGACATCTGCAAGCTTTTAATTTAGCATGTAATTGAATTTTTTTTTCCTGGCTCCAGAAAGATGCTGATCAATAATATGAAATCCCAGAGCTGTTAATAATGAATGAGTTGGTGGATGCAGATGGTGTGTAATCACTGGGTAGTGATTTCATTGAAAAAACATTGATTATCTCAGGTGGAGGTTGATTTTCAAAACTGTGATATGTCTATCAGCATAAAGGCAAGCATTGCTAGAAGGCTTGTGTTGGCCAAGACAACACAGGTAAAGACTTCTTTGCTAGTTGAGGAAGAACTCCACAGATTTCCAAGAAATGTTTACAACAAGTTGGTAAGACTTGAGTTATATTCAATACGATAGTTTAAGCAATAGCATCAGATCTAAATTTCATTACATAAAATTAGTTTTTTTTAGGGCTGAGTCATTGCGAACCAAAGATGAATAATTGCTTTTTGGCTTGTAAATTCAGAGCGGTGAAATTACAGGGTAGCAGCCTTTAAACCATGCTGCACATTAGACAGGCCTGAGGAACAGAAGGACATTCTTAAGTTAGAATCTTGATGAGGGGCCTAGAGTTTGTATTTCAGCCAAGCGCCCAGAATAATCTTTGTTCAGCTAGCCAAGCCTGGCTTAGTGTCCTCCTGTACTGGCAAACAGAACAGCTTCAGCTGTGGGCCTACACTTTGTTGTAGTTGACTTTTAAATTGTTATTGTGACAAAATACATGACCACACAAAAATCAAACATATTAATCAACGGAAGCGCACAACTCGGCGGCATTAAGCAATTGTTGTACCACCATCACACTGTCCCTCTTTGGAACTTGTCCATCTTCCCCAGTGACTTCCTCTCTATTAGACAAGTCTGTACTCTTACCTCCCTCACATACTCCAATGCTCACTGTTCTGTTTTCTGTACACCTTGGCTGGTCTAGGTTGCTTGTAGTGGAATCACCCAGTATGTGTCCTTCTGTGACTAGCCAATCCCTCTTAGTCTAACGTCCTCAAGGTTCAGCCGTGAATTTTCTTCACCTTTTGAGGCTGTTCGATTGCACCTCAGTGGCAGATGGTAGATGACGTTTGTCTCGTTTTTCCTTCAGGATATTGGGGGAACAGCTACCTGAGTCTTTGCTTCCAAAAGCAGAGCTGCTTGTTTCCATAGTCTCAGTTTTTAACTTTTTGAGAAACAAAATATTTTATTATTATTCACAGCAGCTAGATCATTCTACCTTCTGGCAATGCATGGAGCTTTGTCTTCTCCATACCTTCACTAGTGCTTCCCCACCCTCCTTTCCCTCTTTCACTTCTTCCAATCTCTGTTTTGACAAAAAGTCACTCTATGGCTCAGACTGGACTTGAACTCGTGATTCTCTTGTTTCAGCTTCCCTAGGACTGACCTGGCATTTTTTTTTTTTTTCATAGTCGTGCTGATATGGTGACCAGCAGTTTGGTTGGCATTTTCCAAATGATTAGAGAATCTGATCATCTTTACATGTGCTTTTGATCATTGGCTTATCTGTGTAGTTTACGTTTTTAAGCCCTTTGCCCATTATCTCAGTTACTATTACTATAAGGAGACACCATGACCACGACAACTTATAGAAGAAAGAGTTTATTTGGGGTTTACAGTTTTAGAGGGGTAGAGTCCATGATGGCAGAGCAAAGGCAACAGAAACAGCTGAGAGCTCACATCTTGATACACAAACAGGAGGCAGGACACACTGGCAATGACATGGGTTTTTGAAACTTCAAGAAGTATCCCCAGTGACACACCTCCTCTGACATGGCCACGCCTCTTCATCCTTCCCAAACAGTTCCACAAGCTGTGGACCAAGAATTCAAATATATGAGCCTATAGTGGCCATTTTCATTCAAACCACCATGCCCATTTAAGAAACTGTGTTGTTTGTTTCCTTTTTGGAGTCATAGGAATTCTCTATATCTTGGATAGCGATCTCTTCTTAGAGGCACGATTCCCATTTCTTTCCATGTCATCATTTGCCATTCCACTCTGTTAGTAATGTCCTATGAGATGTAAATGCTTTAAATTTGTCTCAATCTTTTTTTTTGTTATGTTTTCTTTTGTGTATATTTTTCATGTCATATTAAAGAAATGTTTTTTGAATTTGATGTCCCATAATTTTTGTATTTACTTCTAAGATTTCTACAGTTTTGGCTCTTATATTCAGACTTTTGATTCACTTTGACATATATAATGTATATATATATATATATATACATATATATGCATTCCAAATTACATATATGTATATATGGGAAGTACAAGTTTTTTTCTTAAGCTATGGACAGCTGCTTGCCTGGCAAGCTGCTTTGTTATAGAGTATTCAGTGAAAAACATGTTTTAGCCTTTACCTTGAAGCAGAAACAAAGCAGGAGGCTTTGCCAAGTTTCTTTAACTTGTCTGAGAGTCCTTGGACCCTATTTGCCACACAGGAATGTGGTCTTTGAAAACAAGTTTGACTGTCCTTGTACCTACCGAGGTGAACTGTTTTGCTTTGTCTTAAGGAAAAGAGCTGTGGATTAAACCTGAGGCTTTCAGTACTGACTGAATGCCCTCCTGACACTATCCTAAGTTTTCTGTCATTTTCTTTTAACCTGTAATTTCTCAACCCCCACTCTCTCTGTCCAGTCCTGAATTACCTATGGCTGGTTCTGTCATGTATGTAATTTATTTAGTGATTTGTTTTTTGAGACAGAGTCTCTTTATGTAGTCTTGGCAGTTCTAGAACTTGCCATGTAGACAAGTCTGGCCTCTAAGTTACTTATAGAAAAAAGAGTTTATTTGGGGTCTGCTTTTGACTCCGAAGTGGTGGGATTAAAGGTGTGCATTACAATGACTGGCCTCACTTTGAAATAATCTTTGATAATTCAGTTCTCTCTTTCTCTCTCTCTCTCCTCTTTCTTCCCCTTCCTTTGTCTCTGTCTCTGTCTCTTCCTGGCCCCAATCCATATATGTTTTTAGGGCCTTCTTCTGTTTCCTTGACTGACCTCTAATCCCAGCCTCCCAAGTAAGTGGGATTACAGGCACCCATCACTGTGCCTGGCACTTTAAATCTTTATATCTTTAAAGCTGTACGTACTTAACCCAATGCATATCAACACAGTCTAGAGAGCTGTAGAGCTGGCAGAGGCTGTAGGCCTTACAGATTCAGTTAGCTGTTGTGCTCAGTAGAAGGGTGTCTAAGCGGATAAACAGCAAGGTGGCCTGGCCACACGTACCAGACAGAAGCACCAAGATTTATCAACTTTCTAGACAGTAACCCAACTTAACGAAAGGACTGTCATACTGAGGATTTCAGGTGTATGCCCAGCTGAAAGTATAAAAATGGGTGGTGGGAGACGGGCCAGATGGATCACCTGATATCCTTTAAATGACACCACACATAGAGGGATGATCATTTAATCTGCATTTCTGAGCAACCACTCGTTCAGAATGCAAACAAGCAATGCCTCAACAGGGAGACAGGAGTTCTACTTTTGCTTTGCTTTGTTTTTTTGAGTCAGGGCTTCTCTATGTGATCCCGGCTGTCCTGGAACTCAGTCCGTAGACTGACCTTGAACTCAGAGATGGCCTCCTGCCCCTCAAGGGCTGAGATTAAAGGTGTTCACTGCCACCACCCGGCTGGGCAGTTCTTGCTTTAGGGAACTCATCGCACGACGGGTTCCTTGTGCTGAAGAGTTCATGGCGCTGAGGTCAGCCAACAAATTGGCACTGGAATGCAGTGGTTCACATTCAGGTCTCCTCTCCACTCAGTATCTCATCCCCCTTCCCCTCTTTTCCTCATCCTCTTTTTCTCTGCTTGCTTTCACATCTGCTGGAACTATTTTCAGCATATTCATTGTTTGGGCCAAGTCAGTCTGACATAACTGGCAGGTTGCCTCATGCGGCTGGCTAAATAAATCAGGGGTTAGAATCTATCATTATGGCACCAGGTTGATGCTATCATAACAGAAGTGTGTCTTTTGAACTCATTCTCCTCCCCTTGTTCTCAGCTTACCGTCTTGTTTGCATTTTAAATGAGGGCTCCCCGAAGCTGTCTTTTGGACTTTTGTTCACAATCGTGGTTTTATTCATGATCTTCTTCGCTGAGCTGAACGGAGTTGGGCTATTTTCCTCTGTGTTGGAAGCAGTAGAGGATGGCAAGATGGGATTCAGAATTAGAGTAAGCTCTGGCAGGATGTGTCTGTTGTACAGTAAATGAGATGATTATAATCACTGGGTGGACTCACAGGCTGTTCCGATCCTGACTGGACTGTAGGTCTTTAGAGGAGCTTCATGTGACATAGCTAATGGGACTGGTTCAGGGCACACTCTCGGAAACACAAGAATGTGAGTGGTAATGTCATCTTTGTATTTTCGATCCTTCTGTATGCCTGTGTGTGCTCATGCGGATTCATGTGTGGAGGTCAGAGGTCAAGGTTGGGTGTCCTTCCCTTCCACATTGTTTAGAGACAGAGTCTCCAAGTGCGGACAAGGCTGCCTGGCCTGTGATTCTTCCATGGATTCTCCTATCTCTGCCTCTCATCTTACCATTGGAACACCGGGATTACAGATGCGTGCTGCAGCATTCAGCCTTACATGAGCTCTAGGGATTCAAACTCAGGTCCTCAGGCTTGAGTAACACAAGCTTTTTACACCCTGAGCCATCTCTCTAGCCTTATCCAGCTTCAAAAGCCTAGCAAGTCTTTATTAAATACAGAACTGATAGGAAGGAGCTTTTCTTATCAATATCCTTTTCTTTATCAGCCCTCGCTGTATGTAGTATGACTGAAGGTCCTTTTGAATTTGACCCTCAGTCTTTGCCCTTCCAGTTTGGCATGGGACCTGGAATCCTCATCATGATAACCGCTTCATAGGTACTTCTCTAGAAAAGGACAAGGGCATTTAATCAGCGCTTCTTCAAGGGAGCCACTGTTGTATATCTGCCCCGAACACTTGATGCTACTTATGCCACCATCCACGCTTCCTCATATATAGCCACAAGGTGGTTGTCTCTGCGGGGCATTTAGTGGCTCTCTACACATGTACTCTGTGCAGAAAAGGGACTGTAGGTGCTCATATTATAGGCCCCCCCTACAGAACCCTTGCGGGCTGAACATCTCTTGGTCTGTGGACTCTCCATCAGCTCTTGTGGGTAGCCCTCTTATGTTTGTAGAGGCTTCCGCTGCCTCATATGGTTCAGTACGGCTTCAGTGGGATTAGGCTCGAGCACGCAGTGTCTGTCTTCACAGAAAGCAACTAGACTCAAGTTAGACTAGAATTGCAAGGGCCACTGCTGGCATACCAAGCTCCCCATGAGAGGGACAGCTAGACACAGGCTGAAACCTTAGACAGGAGAGGTGTAATTGCATGTTTTCCTCCCACACCCCTTCTCTAGAAGGTTCTCTGAGGCTTAAATATATTTACAAAAGCCTAGGCCAATCTGGCTAGGAATGTTCCCTGACTTGCGCATAACTAATATCCCATTTATTTTAGTCGTAGTTCTGCCATGTGGCTGGTTACCTCTGTTCAATTTCATAAGTCCATCTGCTTCAGAGTCATGGGGCGAATCCCTGCCTCTGACTATCTCCCAGAGTGCCTCTCTCGCTCCCAAACTCCCACCTCCTTTTTTCCTGCCTCAGCTAACAGGCTACTAGCTTTTTTATTGACAGGAGATGCTTTTATACAGATAAAATAGATAGATTCCTTCTACAGAGAAGCACACTCGAATACCACTGATCCCCCCCCCCCCCGGAACTCAGCACATGGCTATAAATTATGTGTAATAGCTTGACAGTAACTTCTCTCAGGATGAAAGTAGAACAAAAAAACAATGATTGACACAGCGAGCGGGTCATGTGGTCACCCCTGGGGTACTTGACACTGTGCTACCACAGCTCTGGGCTAACAGGTTGGAGCTTCCATGCAGACGGCACCATTTGAAATGGTCCCACGATTGCTAATGTGTGTCTATGTTGTTGCATGTTGCGTGTGCCTATCACCTAGGCTGCCAACCCTTCCTTCCCTAAATTGGATAGGTCCTAGAGAGTCCAAATTCTTTTTAGCGTCTACCAATTGCCAGTCAGTAGGGCAAGAGGGCAAACACTTTTGTTCTGGCTGTGGGTTCCTGGAAGAGAAGGTACCGGTCAGATTTAAGTGACTTCACCATGATGGGCCATGCTTAGTCTAAAAGGCCGTTACCAAGGCAGAAGGTAGTAATTCTGACCAGAGAGCTCTCAGGTAGATATGGAGACAGTAAAAGGCTTAGCAGAATAGTTGAGGGATATCTTTTTAAAATTGTTATTAGAAGGCTGTGTGTGTGTGTGTGTGTGTGTGTGTAGAGCTATGTCAGGCTGTACATCTGGAAGCCAGAGGAGAACTTCCGATAGTTGGTTTTCTCTTTCCACTGTGGGTTTCTGGAATGAAACTCCGGTTTAGGGCTCCTATTCATTGAGCCATCTCATCAGTCTGAGATTCACTTTTATTATATTGTAGCATGGAAAAAGAGACTTTTTTTTTTTCTCCTGGGGTAGAAATAAGTGCCCAAGTGATTAGTCAGCCCTTGAAAAGTCTAGTTACAACCTTAAAAGCATAACGTTTTTGAGTCCTTTTGTAGGTCTCATCTAACCCCACTCACTGTCCCTCTGGAAAGCCGAAGAGCCATAAAGCGTGTGCTCTGCAGGGGTCACTACACAGCATGACTGCTGCCTTCAGTTCGCTCCTCACTGGGACTCACTGATACCATCTCCAAAGGGAGGGAAATCGTCTCCTTAGAAAGGGGATTGAAGTAAAACAGTGTTCTTACCAGTTTTCAAAATTTAGCAGAAGGGCAAGATTCAAGGAAAGAGAGACCTCGTCTGCCACTAGATTTTTTGCTTGGTCTTTGCTCTAACCCCTTACTCTTCATCGTTTTCCAAGGCTGACGTTGGCTAACATTAGCTTTGGGAGACCCCAGGGGATTAGGGTCATAAGGATAAATCTCTGTTGGTCTATGTATGTATGTATGTATGTATGTATGTATGTATGTATGTGTATATGCATGCATGATATCTACATCTGTCTATATATAGATGTGAGGTGAGTCCTTTAGCGTCTTTCAATAACAGGACTGTTACTACCGGGTTTCTAATTAATAGGACATAGGAAACAAGCCTTATCCCTTCCCAGCACTCAGAAACATTCAGGAAATGCTGGGCCCAAGGATGAGACCTCAAACTGTCTTGTGTCAAGTGGACATGTAGGGCTCCCAAGTGTCCCCGATGCTGTGCAGCGGCAAGGCGGAGAGTCCGGTGGCTGCGTGTTGGAATGAGAGGCCACTGCAGTTCTCCTGCGCTCCCGAAGCACCAGCATCACCTGCAGCCGGCTCCACCACAGCAGCTCCACAGATGACTCGTGCAACTCCTGTCGAAGCTGCCGCTCGGACGTGCTGCTCCTGGTATTGTGTTTGTTTGCCATTTCTGTTGAGATGGCAAGGCGGGATTCAGCACCACATCCCGACCCTTTCGCATGCTCGACTGAAGTTCTCTTATAATTTCTGTTTTCAACGTGTCCTCAACTGGATGGTTGTAGGATTTAAAAAATTTGGTGTTTGTTAAAATTTTGTACGTACAATATATTTTGATTCTGTCCTTCCCCCTCCCCCCATCAACTTTTCCCATCTCCCTACTCACCTAACTTCATGTTCTCTCTCTCCCGGAAGAAAAAAACATTAAAAACAAAGGTCAAAACAAATAAACAACCGATAAGACAAAAACAGGGACAGAACAGAAGCACACACACGAGACATCGAGTCTGTTTTGTGTTGGTCAGGTACTCCAGGACATGGAGCCAAACTGGGCATGGGATTGATATGCCTAATGACATTTCTTTGGGGAAAAAAATACTGATCCCCCCCTTCCAGCAGGAATCAGTCGCAAATAGCTTCTTGGTTAGAGGTGGGAATTTGCATCCATTTTTCCATCTCTGTGCTTGGATTTTCATCTGGTTTGAGCTGAGCTACATCTCTCAGTGGTATAACTTTTATTCTCAAAGAACTACAAACAAACAAAGACCAAAATAAACAACCAAGCAAAAAAGAAATAAATACGTAACTTTAGGTTTAGATGAGAAGGCTTTGTTTTTGTTTTGTTTTGGTGACATAATGAGGAACTACCCTCCCAGCTGATGTCTAAATCACTGATGAATCTTCCTGGAAATAGAAAAGTGCTGGTGGCTTTTTATGGGATGCTATTCCTCCATCGCTGTGTGGGTTAGAGCCCTCTCCACTTCATCCTTTGGAATTTCCTGACCGCATTTATAGGCTGCATACAATTGAAGTGGGAAAGAAGATGGGGAATGGAATCTAACAGTTTTGTTGGATTTGAACAGGAACAAAGTGATGCATTTTGACAGATGACAGCACACGGGAGACTGGCAGAAGCCCATGGGGACATTTTTCAGAAAATCAGATTTGCGAGATAAAATGTAAAAGAGTGAAACGGGGAAGTAATATGTAGGTTTTTGGATGACAGGAACATCCCTGTGCAGTAATGGTACATCAGAATCGAAGGGAGAGAAGGACGGGCTGGAGGATGGCTCAGTGGGTGGGGCACTTCTTACACTCGCACGAAGGCTCCACTTTGCATCCCGGAGCCTCTGTAAGAGCCAGACACAGCAGTGAACATCTGTAACGCCAGTGCTTCTGCAGGGCGATGGACGCAGGGAAAGGAGAATCCTGGGAAGCCTGTGGGATAGCCGGCCCGGCCTATGTGGCAGCAAACAGCAACGCCTCAAGACAGAGAGATGCAGAGGACAAACCCCCGAGATGTTCTTTGACCTCCTCATGTGCACCTCAGCATGTATTTGTGGACACACACACACACACACACACACACACACATACACACACCCCATCATTGGGAGAGACCCGTACTCACTGAAAGCTTGTAATTGTAAAATGAGTTCCTTGATTGTCATGCTGGGCAGCTCTTTCACACTCAACACACTGAGGCTTTTAGAACTCTAGGATTTGTGTGGTGAAGCTAATTTTCTCCCAAACAATGGTGCTTTATTCATTTGTAAGGTTCATTCATTCATTCGTCATTAATAAGAAAGAAGAAACATTGCTATAGATATGCAGAAACGATGAGGTTAGCGCTGGGTGCTAAACCTGGGGTTTGTTCAGTATTTGAGGTCTGTAGTCCTCAAGCCCACTTCTGTTTTTTGTTTTAGTCATTTAGCCACCAGAGGCTTTGGCTCTTCGTTTCTGTGTCTGGTCCCAAATTGGACAATATCTCATGGGGGAAGTGGAGTGGATTCTGGTCACAGCTTCTCCCTGGCTGCTTGAACATGGAGCCACTGGCCCCCTTGACTTACCGAATTTTCCTTGCTTCCTTTCTTTCTTCCTTCTTTCCTTCCTTTCTTTCTCTCTCTCTTTTTCTTTCCTCTTTCTTTTCTCCCTTCCTTCATTCTCCTCCTCCACCTCCTTCATCTTCTTTTTTAAGAAAAAAATGTTTAGAATGGTTTGCATTTGATTTTCTTTCTTTTGGATGTTATCTAACAAGTCCCTATAGGTTCCCAGAGACCTTGTGACTAGTGGCCATGGTCTGGGCTAAGTGCTTCCAGGTTCTTGGCCTCTTATTCAAAGGATTAAACTAGATTTATACAGGTAGCAAGGTAACTTTAGCCAAAGGAAAGTGATGGTACAGGTCAGAAATACCCTGTCAAGACTGACCTCAGGCCACAGGAAGAAGCTTAAAGGTTCTGATAAGGGGTGTAATATTGGTGGCTCCCTATTTTGATTGACAGATTAAGTTATATAATCATTTCTCTACTTCTCATGTCCATTCCCATAATGCATCTGGCTTTAATTATATCTGTGCCTAATTATGCATAGGAATAGATGGAAAGTAGGGGCTTCTCTCTAAAAGTTCATTTTGAAGACATAGTTTGCTTTATTGCATAGCACACAAAACTAGTGGTGGCTAGGCGGGCTCATTACCCAGATGTATTAAAATGTATTCGGAATATGTTTTTTTTTTTTTTGTTTTCATTTTTATTGGGCACGGTATTTCTCTCTCTCTCTTATGTATCTCAGCTGTAGCCCTACCCTTATCCCTTCCCAATCCTGCCCTCCCTCTCTCATCTCCTCCCATGCCCCTTCCCACTGATAAGGGAGGACCTCCTCCCCTTCCATCTGACCCTAGCCTATCAGGTATCATCAGGACTGTCTTTCATAGTCTTCTTCTGTGACCTGGTAAGCCTGCTTCCCCTTCAGGGGGAGGTGATCAAAGAGCCAGCCACTGAGTTCATGTCAGAGACAGTCCCTGTTCCCCTTACTAGGGACATTGAGCTGCCACAGGCTACCTCTGTGCAGCGGTTCTAGGTTATATCCATTAATGGTCCTTGGTTAGAGTATCAGTCTCAGAAAAGACCCTTAGGCCCAGATTTTTTGGCTCTGTTGTTTGCCTTGTGGAGCTCCAGACCCTTCCAGGTCTTTCTATTTCCCCCTTTCTTTCATAAGATTCCTTGCCCTCTGCCCAAAATTTGGCCATGAGTCTCAGCATCTGCTTTAATATCCTGTTGGGTAGAGTCTTTCAGAGGCCCTCTGTGGTAGGTTTCTGTCTTGTTCCTTGTTTTCACCTTCTTCGAATGTCTATCCCATTTGCCTTTCTGAATGAAGATTGATCATCTTACCCAGTGTCCTCCTTCTTGCTTAGCTTCTTTAGGTGTACAGATTTAGTATGATTATCCTATATTATATGTCTAATATCCACTTATAAGTGAGGATATACCATGTGTGTCTTTCTCCTTCTGGGATACCTCACTCAGGACAATCTTTTCTAGTTCCCACCATTTGCCTGCAAATTTCATGACTTCCTTGTTTTTAATTGCTGAGTAGTGGGAATATGTCTTAATAGAAAGCATCTGAGTTTGATGGTCATTCCATTGTCCAGAGAGACATGTACATGCAGCCGAATGCAGATAGGGTTCTAGACTACCAGCAGGCTCCTAGGTACATGGTTCAGAGAGGAGTTTGCTTGCATAATATGTGTAGATAAAGATCACATTATTAGACGATGTTTATACCCCAAACCAAGTGAAGTCCCAGGTTGCTCTGCGTGCCTGCCTCAGCCTGGATTGTAGCCTGAGTAGCTACTGTGTAAGGAGGCACCTCCCTTTCATGGGGTCACTGACCTCACCTGAGTTCAGATCTACTCCTACAGGCACAACACTAGGAAAGTCAATTCCCAAGGCCTGGCTTTACTGTTGCAGTGTGTGTGTTGCTGGCTTGCTAGGTTTAGAAGAGCCCAGGCAAATGTAGATAGTTTCCTCTTCCTCCTCCTCCTGTCCTTGTCATCTTCTTCCTCGTCCTCCTCTTCCTCTTCCTCCCCTTTGTCCTCTTCTTCCTTCTTTTCCTCTTTTTCTGATTTTTTTTTAAAAGACAAGGCTTCTCTTTGGAGGCATAGCTGGCCTAGAACTCCATAAACCAGGCTGGTCTTGAACTCACAGAGATCCACCTGCCTCTGCCTCCCAAGTGCTGGGATTAAAGGTGTGCACCACTACCTTGAGCAGCTAGTTTTTACTTCTTAAGCAGTTCCTTACCTTCTTGTGAAGAGGGTGGGAAGAAGACGTTTGTGAATCTTTGAGTCCTTTTGTGCCAGTATGCAGGCCCTGAGGAAGCTACAAGATTGCAGAACAAAAGGTGACAGAAAACAAGAAGGTGGAAACATCATGACCTCTGCTAACCATACCAAAGTATGGTCAAAACCCCTTACTTCTAGTATCTACAAGGCTGGGTCAGGAGGATCTTGAGTTCAAGGCTAGCCTGAAAATTGCATATTACCAAAGGTTGGGAATACCGCTTAGTGGTAGAATCCTTGCCTAGTGTAGCCAATGCCCTAGGTTTGCCATTCATCTGTTAAAAAACAAGCAAGCAAGCAGGCAGGCAGGCAAGCAAAGAAAGCAAGCCTGTTCCTCCATGCAGTAAAAACTGGAGAGACAGTAGAGGAAGGACGTCCTAGGTTAGAAGAATAAGCCAGTGAAATTGTTTGGGAAGGTGTTCCACGCTTGGTAGCTTTACATGAGACTGAGTCTTAAACACTCGGGGCCGGACTCTGCAGCAGCCATAGCAAAGCAAGAATACAGGAGTTAGCTGTGACAATAACCGTTTCCAGTATCCACGAGAGCATCGTCTGAGGAAAGCGGTGCGGACAGATGGGCACGGTACATGGAAAGTGTGCCGCCGTTTATCCCGATGAACTCTCATTGCTGCCCGACCCCCCGAAAACAGCCACAATACTTTTAGCTCCTGGCAAGTTTCCATGAATACGAAGAGTAAAGCTAAATTAGTCAAAACTACAGGAAATAAACAGCCTCCTCCTCGTCGGCCCCCTCCTCCATGATGGTTACCCTCCTTGGCTGGGTAAATTGTTGCTATGGTAGATAATTAGAGTTAATACAGCCAACCATCAGTGTTTAAGTCAATATACTCTGTGTACTTGGATTTCAAAGGCAAGCCTTAATGACTTCAAAATAGGTATTCGAGTACTAGTTAGTTATAAATGGACAATCGAAAATGATGTCTAAAAATTACCTTTCTTATTCAAATGAGAGGGAGTTCTTGTGCCACAGCTACTATTTTTAGGCCTGAAGGTGGTCTTGAGGGAAATTTAGTCTAAAGCTATATGAACTATCAAGAAGGCATTAGAGCTTTCTAGAATGTGTGCAGATCAGCATGGTGGTTAGACATGGAAAATGAAGGGTTAGATGTAAATATTTTCTGGGGATTGCAAGCTTTCCTCTTTCTTGAGCACCCACGACTGTGATGCTTCTGCATCCTGCAGCAAGAGGTAAACAGAAAATCAGCTTCTGGGGCCCTCTGTTGCTATAGCAACCTCCAGACAAACATAGTGGAAAATGCGTGGTGCCTTTTCAGTGAGATGGAGAGGGGCAATCTTCACAGATACCCCGTGGCTCCACCATTTGTTCACTGAGAATTTTAAGGCCCCTATTGGCATTGCTTCTTTCCTGGTGGTTGGGTAGCTAGGACCCCCACCCGCCCAGCCCCTCTAGTTGTCAGCAAGACCTTATAGTTGGCACCTGGGACGCTATAAACTCTGTCTAGCTAGACCTAGATGGGAAGTCAGTCCATCTTTCCAAATACAGATACAGGTCTGATTACGTCAAATGTGTGTGAGTGCGTGCATGTGTGTGTGTGTGTGTGTGTGTGTGTGTGTGTGTGTAAAAAGCACATTCAGTCTCATACACCCGGGCAAAGGTGTAAATTTGAGAATGCCTTTTCAAAATTGTACTAATTACCTTCTAAATTATAGTTCATTATGGATCCATTTCCTGTTCTCTCTAAGGCTAGGCATCGATCTTACAAAGTTTTTCCAGTCTAGTAAGTGTGAAATAACATCACACTGTGGTTTCAAACAGTATTCGCCTCAATTATGATTAAGTCATAATTAAATGGATCCGAACTTCTGATTTTCCTACACACACACATTTCATATGTAAAAATGCTATTGGAGGGATGGGCGTATCTCTAAGAACTTTGTATAAATTAGGAAAATCAGCCTTTGATTCTATATGCTGTGAGCATGTTCCTCAGGTTGCTGTTTGCTTGTATTCTTTGTGTCTTCTAATCTTGCATAGCAATGTTTAACATTTTCTTTTTGTAAGGTATTCACATATGCTGGCTGTGTTTCTGCAGGTACATATGCTTGCTACGGTGCAAGGTTTCTGTGATATCAGCTAGTCTTGCATGAAAGATTTGGGGACAGTAGAGGACCATGGACTTGAATGGTGGTTTTGTAGGGTAATTGCAGGGAAAGAGCTAAAAAAAGACAAAAAGGTAGGAAGCTTTCAGTGAGGCTGGGCGGTTGTGTCTCTTGGGAAATATAAGGGCTCTGGAAACGATCTTTGTGAGCTCGAACTTCAGGAGTTATATTTATCGATGACGTGGAGGAATAGGGCAGCGTGATGGTTCATATTATCTACTTGACGGCATCTACATCACCCAGGAGACAGGCCTGTAGGCGTGCCTGTGATGAATTGTCTAGACAAGGGAAACTGAAAGGGAAGATCTACTTCAGTTGTGAATCTTAGCATTCAATGGGCAGAGGTTCTGGACAACACAGAAAGGAGAAATGGGCTGATTCCAAACATTTACCTCTCTCTGCTTCCTGAATATGCATGCAACATGACCACCACTTTCAGCTCCTGCCGAATTGTGCGCCCAAATAAGCCCTTGATGTATTCTCCAACAAGTTGCTTTTGCAGGATGTTTATTATGGCAACAAGAAAGATAACTTGAGATGGGAAGCACATTGAGGTTCCTGTGGGTGGTGGAGTGCCTTTTTGTAAACTCAGGACTATAGTAATAAAAAGCAACTGTCAAACTCTGTGACAGGGAGCACAGAGCTTTAGTAGACACCAGAGACTGGATAGCCATGCTCATTGGTCACCTGTGCAGTTTGGAAGAAGCCCGGTGTTCATCTTAATATCTGTCTGACTTGGTTATCTACGCTTAAAAGTGGAAGATAACTCTTACTTCAGTGACAGAGATGAAGTAGTCTACAGAAAGGATAGAGAATGACTACAAAGACTAGGCTAAAACACGGTAGTTATTAATCTATTTTGGGTGCTCTGCCAGGTGTTTTGAGTGTTTAGGGACCCCTGCTCCTTTCAGTAGGCACCTGCCTCTTGCTAAAATATTCAGGATTTGGTCCTAAATTGTTGGGCTGATTCAAGTCTGCCCTTTTGTATTTCGGGTTGTTCTTCCCTGATAAGCTAGTAATATTTGATGTTATTAATAGGCATTGATAGCCCCGTGTTATCTCTTCAAGATGACATTCACGTTTTAACAAGAGTTCTCAAGGCCTTGATTCAAACGAAATGAGTACTGTGGTTATTTTGAGTCTCCTGGCAAAGGGAGATAGGCCTTGGGCTGGGAGAGATTTCCTAAACCCTAAATTTGCGCCAAGCCAGCCGTCCACCCTACCTGCTCAGACAATGATGTGGGAGTTACATTGGTGATAAGGAAGTAATTTAAATCAATTAGCTAATAATTTTGTCATCAGGAACCGTATTAGGTAGAGTGGGAAAGGCTCTGAAGATTAATCTCTATTTCAAGAGATCTATAATCGAGTTGGAGAAATTAAGTCATGATAAATGAAAAGACAGTCTCATTTGCCACCACCAGGATAGACCTGAGAATGTGGCCTCCCTGTCAGGATCCCGTGTGAGGCTCTGCAGGCTAGGTGGGAACTGGAGGGAGGTTTCTTGGAAAGATGCTGTTACGATTGTATCAGCACAGAATCCAAACGAGCCAATGCTCAGACACGGAGCAGGCTCCGTAGCAGAACATAGCCAAGAAGGAAAACAGTGCACGGTTAGGCATCAGATGCTGGGTCTGTGTGAAGGATTGAGGAACAGAGAGGCTGAGGCCTGGAGCCATGACGGGGTGCAGGGCAGGTCTAGGTGGGAATGATGGAACCTGGCAAGGGAGTCTTCTACATGACATCTTGTCCTCTCCTTCTTCTTTTTCACTTCTTATTTTTATTTATTTATTTTTTTTTTGTGATTTTTACATCATGCACCTCAATCTCACTCATCTCCCCCATCCCTCACACCTACCTTCCACCCTTGCAACCTCCTCCCAACAGAGGAAAAAAATCTCGTTATGGAAGCTGTAGTGTGTCACAGTGTGTCTCACAGTATACCCTTCTGTCCACACCTCTTTGCTTGCAAGTGTTCAGTGCAGTGACTTATTGGTCTGCTACAGGCCTCTGGCTTCTGCTGTTCCATCAATCAATACTGAAACCTCAGTGGGACTCCTCTTGGATATCCTGTTGTTTGTCCTGCATCATGGAGGTCCTGTCGTTTTGGATCTATAGGATTGGCCTTTTCAAGCACTCTAGCAGTTCATCTATGGGGTAGATGTTGGGGTGGGCCAGTTCAAAGGCCTGGATCTGGGCCTGAGAGGTATCTGAGCTGGTCAGACTGAAGGCTCTCCTGTGCTCATGCCCTCAGGGAGGCTCACAGCAACCCCAGCAATCAGCGGTGAGGGCAAAGGGGAGGGGAGGGTATCCGTGGCATTATCTTCTTAAAGGAAAGCAGCTGTGATGAACAAAAAGCTGTATTACCCACAGCCTCACTTGTACGGCAAGGAAGGATGAAGTACGTCAGTGCTCAAGAATGGCCAGATTCTAGGTATCTTTTATCAAAACTCTGTGTTTTGTGCACGCGTGTGTCTAAGTGCCCATGCTGTGCATCTGCATGAAGGCCAGAGGTCAACAACTTCTGAGGTCACTCCTTCATCCACCCTGCTTTGACACAGGGCCTTGTAATGGAAGCTTCGGCTTCTTTAAAAACTCAGTTATGTGATGCAAATGTGTTTTTGTTTTAATCCCAAGAGGTGTTTGTCCACACCTGTTAATTGTCTCATGCTGGGCGTGGCTTTTGTCAGCTGGCAATGGCTTGCCTTGTGCCTCTTGCTGCATGGAGAGGAGTGTGGTCTAGGGCTCTGAGGATATACATATGAGAACCCACAGAAAGAGAGAGTGTGGCATGTGGTGTTGGCGTGTGTCACGGAGCGGTTTAGAGAGACCAGAGAGGTGGACGGTGTGGCAGTTTGGAGACAGACGGAGAGAGACGCTTCGGGGTGTAACAGCTTGGAGGAGGCTGCCAGCTATGTTTGCTGTTGACGGAGACTGGCATAGCCCTAAAACAACCCACTGACCCTAAACAGTTAGGAGGAATAAAGGAGTTGGCAGCCCTTCTCTCTCCTACCTAGAATTAGGGGGTTGGTGGAAGGGAGGTAGAGGCCAAAATGCTCCAAATTAAGTAGTTTTTAAAATGAGAACTACAGGGTCTCATATTAGTCTGTGCCTCAGCACGTTGGGTAGGCTTGCTGGCCACCAAACTCCAGAAACCCTCCTCTCTCCACTTCTCCACGGCCAGCATCATAAGCACAGACCACCACACCCAGCTTCTTTTTTTTTGCCATTAACATATTTTATTATTTACATCATACTCAATATATTGAAAAATATACATGAAAATGAACATGAGAATATTTCTTTGTAGATGACACAAGGAAACAGTCATGTTTTCTGGGGGACTACTCTACCTTTTCTCTGATTTGAGATTTTTTTTTTTTTTTTTTACATTTTATTAACTCTGTATCCCAGCTGTGTCCCGATCCCTCATTCCCTCCCAGTCCCTCCCTCCCTCCCTCATCTCCACCGTGCCCCTTGCCAAGTCCACTAATAGGGGGGACCTCCTCCCCATTCATCTGATCCTGTTTTATCAGGTATCTTCAGGACTGGCTGCAAAGCTCTCCTCTGTGGCCTAACAGGACTGCTCCTCCCTTGGGGGGTGGGGAGGCCAAAGAGCCAGTCATTGAGTTCCTGTTAGAAATAGTCCTTGTTCCCCTCACTATGGGAAACCAATTGGTTACTGAGCTACCACAGGCTACATCTGAGCAGAGGTTCTAGGTTACATTCATACATGGTCCTTGGTTGCATGTCAGTCTCAGAAAAGACCCTGTGCCCAGATATATTTGGTCCTTGTGGAGCTCCTATCCTTTCCTCATCAGACTAACTCCCCTTCTTTCTTATGATTCCCTGTACTCTGCCAAAGGTTTGGTCATGAGTCTTTGCTTTGAAAACACTGCTAGTTAGAGTCTTTCAAATGCGCTCAGTAGACTCCTGTCATATGTTCAATGCGCATCCCATCTGTCTTTCTAAACGAGGATTGATAATCTTACCCCATGTCAGCTCTCTTGATTATCTTTTTTAGGTGTATAGATTTCATTATGTTTATCGTATCTTATAGGTCTATATAAGTGAGTATATACCGTGTTTGTCTTTCTCCTTCTGGGATATTTCACTCAGGATGATCTTTTCTAGATCCCACCATTTGTCTGCAAATTTCATGATTTCCTCCTTTTTGATTGCTGAGTAGTATTCCATTGTGTAAAAATACCACAATTTTTGTACCCATTCCTCCGTTGAGGGACATCTGGGTTGTTTCCAAGTTCTGGCTATTACAAATAATGCCGCTATAAACATGGTTGAGCAAATATCCCTTTTGTGTACTTGAGCAAACTTTGCACACCCAGCTTCTTAAACATGGGTTCTGTGGTTTGAACTCAGGTTGTTATACTTTCATGACAAGCGATTTGCCAGCTGAACCATCTCTAGCCTCTTCTTGTTTTTACAACCATTATCTAAGGTTAAGCTAAGGTAAGTATGTGATAAATGATTTTTAATATTAATACAGGGCTCTGGTTTGTGGTTTGTTTTCCCAAACCAGCATCCAACAGGCTCTTTCATTTACTTGTTGTGAAATCTTTTGCTAGATTCATTACTGTCATTTGAATCTGTTCAGAAAATGGAAATTCATTATTTTGCTAAGGCTGAAGCAGTCTTATTTCTGTAAGAGAGAAGAAAGAAAAAAAATGCAACTGGGCTGTGGTGATGACACCCATTTAACCCCAACGCCTGGGAGGCAGAGTCAGGAGGATCTCTGTGAGTCTATGGCCAGCCTTGTCTACGAAATGAGTTCCAGGACAACCAGGGCTGTGCAGAAAAACCCTGTTGCCCAAACAAAACAACAACAAAGCAAACAACAACAAGAAAAAAAATCCCCCTTATGGGGGCAGGAGAGCTAGCTCAGCTGGTGAGAGCACTGACTACTTTTCCAGAGGACCCTGGTCAATTTTCAGCACCCACATGACAGCTCACAACTGTTGTTAGTTCCAAAGATGGGAAGGGAAAGACCACCAACCCAATTCATCATGGCCAAGTTAATTAAAGCAAGCTCAAAAAAAAAAAAAACAAAAAAAAAACCAAAAAACAAAAACCAAAAAACCCCAAACTCACTTAGTACAATTCAATGATGTGATTTTAAATATAGTTGTTTTAATCTTTGATTTATTATCCATTTATTGCTTTTTTGAGACAAGGTCTCACTGTGTAGCTTTGGCTGGCCTAGAATTTACTATGTAGACCAGGCTGTCCTCAGACTCACAGAGATCCACTTGCCTCTGCCTCTGGAATGCTATGATTACAGGCACGCACCATCACACCCATCCGGGCCTTGGGTGTTTTAGATCTTACTTCTCTTCTTGTTCCATTTCAAGAGATCTCAAGGCATTTCTTCTAGAATTTACAACTCTGAGAGAATCAGCGTCCTTGAGTTCACAGTGTCTACTTGCTCCTCAGCTGTCTCAGTGGTCACCTGATTGATGTCAGGCCTGAAGGCATTCAAGGCTGAAGCTTTTGCCTGCTGTGATTTGTGATCTTGTCTCTCTGGCTTAGTCATACATACACCAGGACTTTTCTTGTATGGCTGGGCCTAATCCCAATGGAAACTCCCTTGAGGAAAGGTTGGATTCTCACTTGGCTCTGATCCAAGAAGTCTACTGAAGTATCTGGGTCCCCGATCAGCACTTTCTCTTATAATCCCCACCCCTAACCCCACCAGGCTTTGAATTCTAATGGACTTTTCTCCAGGCCACTTGTTTCAAACTGTGCTCACCGCTTGGTTTGCTTAGAGAAGACTTTGTCTCCAGTAGGTGGTGGGCAGGCCAACCACAAGATGGCATTTCAGATGCCCAACACAACGAGTAACAATGGCCTTTTGATCACAGAGGCCCTCGATTTATCAATGCGTTATTAAGTTCTTTTAGCTTCTTTACCCATTCAGTAACTATACATTGAGACTCTTCTATTAACACCTTTGCTAGATGATGGTGACATAACGGTGAATAGGTCAGAAACTCCCCAGATCCTGCAGTTTCAGAGCAAGGGAAGGCACATGATAAACAGGTCAGCAAACACGTAAGTAGATGTGCTGTGAGTTAAATATGTTCCAACAATTGCTTGTGTTGGAAACTCGTTCTCTAAATCCACAAGTATTTGGAGGTAGGATCGCTGAGTGGTGGTTGAAGTTAGATCAGTGACAAATGTTGGTCCTTATGATGGTACTAAGTGGCTTTCTAAGAGTTAGACACACACACTCCTGTCTTTTAGACATGCCACCCTGGGACTCTGCCAGAAAGACGGCCCTCCAGTACAGAATGCTGGAGCTGGAAGGGCAGGTGGAGGGTGGAAGGATCAAAGCTTGCCTCTACACCATGCTGTGTGACCGTGATTCTTTGAGCTAAGTGATCCTTTCTTTATGGAGTTAGCCTACTTCAGGTTTCCACTGTAGTGCTATGAACTTCCTCCTTTACTTTTTTTTTTTTTACTGTATTTAGTAAGTTTTGGTACATTATATATTTTCACTCAGTTGTATTTGAAAAATTTTCCTCTTGTGATTTCTCCTTGAATACATAGGTTAAGTGTTTTTTTTTCCCCCATTTCTACAAATTGATGAATTTTTCAGTTTCTTTTGGTTCCTGATTTCTAACTTTATCTCAACGTGGTAGGCGAAGATAACTTAGTATGATTTTTGTCTTTTAGAATCTGTTGAGAATTTGTGACCTTCTAGATTGTCTACCTAGGATAATACCTCACAGTGTGGTCCTGTTTTAGCTATGGATGTCGGCTAGATCCAGTAAATGAATTGTGTTGTTCATCTGCTCTTCTATTTCCTCACTTATCTTCTGTCTGGCTCTACCGTTCATTAGTGAGAGTAGCCTACGGCAAGTCTCCAACTGATACCGTGTTGCTATCTCTCTCCTCCATCCTGTCACTGCCTCAGCTTTATTATGGTATGATCAACAAATAAAAATTGTATATACTTATGGAGTGCAACAGGATATTCGCACATACACAACCGCATTTTCTTTATCCACTTATCTGTTAAGAGGCGCCGGAGTTGTTTCCATATCTTTGTTATTGTGAATGATGAATGCTGCTGTGAACGGAGCTGTGCAGATAACTTCTGAGGTGTGGCTTTCATTTCCTTTGGATTTACTTGTATTGCATTTTCTGAGGGATCATCATGCTGCTTTCCATAAGCCTAAACTAATTTACATTTTTATCAACTGTGGACAAGGGTTCTATTCTCTGCACATCCTCATCACCACTATTTTTGTTGTCATTTTTATAACAGCCATTTTCGCAGGTATAAGATGATATCTGTGGTTTAATACAATTTCCCTGATGATTTATGGTGCTGAATACTATTTTTCATATACCTGCTGGCAATTTGGGTGTCTTCTTTTGATATGTCCTTTGCCCATTCTCAAATAGGAGTATTTGTTTTCTTGGTATTGAGTTGAATTCCTTGCATATTTTGGATATTAATATCTACCTTATCAGGTGCATGGTTTATAGAGATTTTCTTACATTCTATATGTTGTCACTTTATTTCATTGATTGTATCATATACTGTGCAGAAGCTTTTAAATGAAAATGTAATCGTATTTGTCTATTTTTTATTTTGTTGCGTGTCATTTTCATTTCATACCCAAACAAAATCATTGTGCAGACCAAGATCAAAAATCTTTCCCCAGGAACCCTTACAGGATGTTGGTAGGAATGTAAATTAGTTCAGCGACTGTAAAAATTAGTATGGTGGTTTTTCAAGGAATTAAGAGTAGAACTACCATATAGTTAAGCTATTATACTACTCTTGGTTATATGCTTGGAGATTTCTAAGTCAGGATGTAAGGTAGAGACCTACTATCCTTGTAGGCTTTCTTTGTCAACTTGGCATAGCCTGAGATGAAAGCCTCCACTGAGAAATAGTTGCTCCAACCTGAGACCCACCCCACGGTAGAGATCCAGCCCCTGACACTAGTAATGATACTCAGCCATGCTTTCAGACAGGAGCTTAACTTGACTGTCCTCTGGGAGGCTCCAGCCAGCAGCTGATTGAAACAGATGCTGAGACTTGCAGCCAAGCATGGGGCAGAACTCTGGGGGGTCCTGTGGAAGTGTTGGGGGAAACATGGAAGAATCTGGAGGGGATAGGAACCCCACAAGAAGACCAACAGAGGCAACTAACTCAGTTGCATGGGAGCTTTCAGAGACCGAGACATCAACCAGGGAGCATGCATGATCTGAACCTAGGCCCCCTGCACCCATGTAGCCGACTGGCAGCTTGAACTTCATATGGGATGCCTGATGATATGGACTCTATTGCCTGCTTTTGGATCACTTCCCCGTGGTGACACCCCCGCCCCCCCGGAGGGGGTGTCCCTTTTCTGGGGGGAAAAAGGAGAAGGGAAGGGAGAAGGAGGGGAAGTGAGGGTACGGGGAGGGAGAAAGCACCCTGGGGATGTAAAGTAAATAAACTAATATAATTAGTTTAATTAATTAATTAAAAAGAGAAATTACCTAGACTAGATTGGCCTGGGGGCGTGTTCGTGTGGGGGAGTCATCTTGATCGTTAGTGGGTGCAGGAGGGCCCAGCCCCTGTAGGCCACCCATCCTTAGCAGGTGGTCCTGAGCTTCAGTGAGCCGGTGAGTCAGCGAGCAGCATTGCTCCATGGTTTATGGGAGCCAAATAAATCCTTTCCCTTCCCTAAGTTGCTTCTTTTTCTCAGAGCGGCAGAAAAGAAATGGGAAGATCTGCACACACCTTTATCGGGGGCACCATTCTCAGCAGAAAACCATTGGGATCAGCCTAGGTACCCACTAACGGTTGAATAAAGAAATTGTGGTGCATATACACAATGGAGGTTTATTAGGCTATAAAGGAGAAAGAAATTATGTTATTTTCAAGAAAATAGGTACAGCTAGGGATCATCATATTGAGTCAGCCCAGACTGGGGGAGAAAAATGTCATGCTTTTATACATTGGAATCTAAAAATGAAAAGATACGAAAGAAAGGAGACTATTTGGGAAGACTGTTAGACTAAGGGTGGAGGGGAGTGGGGACAAGAGAGGGGGAGTGATGGAGGAGTAAATAGGATCAAAGCATATTATGTACGTGCATGAAAATGTTATGATGAGATCCATTGCTCCGTATAATTAATATGTGCTAATAAGAAGCTTCTATTCGAAAAGCACAAGCAATTTCCCGTTTTTTTCCCCCTAGTAACATTTCTGTAGTTTTCCTAGTAGCTTTTCACCACTTACATTTGACCCCTTCATGCATTTTAGATCGATTTTCGTACCTGGTGTAAGTTCGATTCACCCTTCCGCATGCAGATAGCTTATTTCCTCCCCCCTCCCCGTCACTTTTGAAGATCCTGTCTGTGATGGTTGGTTTTAGTGCCAATGTAGCACAAATTAAAAAGTCACTGGGGTAGAGAGCCTTGCCTGGAGAATTGACCAGGTTCTTGGCAGGGAAAGACCCACACCAAGTGTGAGTGATACTTTCTTGAAGCAGCCCAGATAGAAAAGGGCTTGCGGGGCTGGAGAGATGGCTCAGCCGCTCAGAGCACATAACATAGGATAAACCTACTAAAATCTGTACATCTAAAGAAACTAATCAAGAGAGAGGACCCTGACTAAAATGCTCAATCCCAATCCCAAAAGGCAAAGAGGATGGACATCAGAAGAAGAAAACAGGAAACAAGTTAGGAACCTGCCACAGAGGGCCTCTGAGAGGCTCTGCCCTGCAGACTATCAAAGCAGATGCTGAGACTTACAGCCAACTGTTGGGCAATGTGCATGGAATCTTATGTAAAAAGTGGGAAATAGTAAGATCTGGAGAGGATAGGAACTCCACAAGGAGAGCAACAGAACAAGAAATTTGAACACAGGGGTCTTCCCAGAGACTCATACTCCAACCAAGTACCATGCATGGAGATAACCTAGAACCCCTGCACAGATGTAGCCCATGGCAGTTCAGTGTCCAAGTGGGTTCCATAGTAATGGGAAGAGAGACTGCTTCTGATATGAACTGATTGGCCTGCTCTTTGATCACCTCCCCCTGAGGGGGGAGCTGCCTTACCAGGCCACAGAGGAAGACAGTGCAACCACTCCTGATGAGATCTGATAGACTAGGATCAGAAGGAAGGAGAGGAAGACCTCCCTTTTCAGTGAACTTGGGGAGGGGCATTCTTGATAAAGGGGGAGGGAGGCTGGGACCAGGAAGGGAAGGGCTTATCGGGGGATAAAAAATGAATAAAGTGTAATTAATAAAATAAAATTAAATTAAAGAAAAAAAGAAAATAAATGGTTAATTAAAAAAAAAAAGCACTGGATGTGCCCCGTCTGTGTGGCCACTCGCAACCCTCTGTAACTCCAGTTCCAGGGGATCTGGCCTCTGCGGGCAAGGTATGCACCATGCACTCAGTGCACAGAAATCCACGCAGGCAAAATACTCAAGCACATAAAAATGACAAAGTCTCAAACAGAAGGACACAGTGGGAGGAAGACCATTCATTCTGTTGACCTGCCCTCTTGCTGGGACAGCATCCTTTTTTTTTGCCTCCCAGCTGGTTTCTCCTGTGCTGTTGCTGCGGACCCCTCCACTGACCTCAGATCCTGGGCTTTCACCACTGACTCAGGATCAGCGGCTCACCAGGAGCTTTCCAGGTTTCTGACCCCAGACTGGACTTGCTGAGGCACCAGCCTATGGACCCAGCAACTACCTCGTTGTTGGTCACGCCAGTGTGAGACAGCCACTGTGGTTCGCAGGTTCTACGAGGTTCTCAGCCTCTTAGGTGAAATTTAATAAACAGTGTAATAAATAAATCCTCACTCAGAAAGGCAAACGGGACGAACATCGTAAGAGGGAAAAAACAGGAAACAGGACAGGAGCCTACCACAGAGGGCCTCTGAAAGACTCTACCCAGCAGGGTATCAAAGCAGACGCTGAGGCTCATAACCAAACTTTGGGCAGAGTACAGGGAATCTTTTGAAAGGGGAGATAAAAAGACCTGGAGAGGACAAGAGCTCAAGGAGAGCAACAGAACCAAAAAATCTGGGCCTGGGGTCTTTTCTGAGACTGATAAATACTCCAACCAAGGACCATTCATGCATATAACCTAGAACCCATGTTCAGATGTAGCCCATCGCAGCTCAGTGTCCAAGTGTGTGTCCTAGTAAGGGGAACAGGGTTTGTCTCTGAACTCATGAACTCAGTGGCTGGCTCTTTGATCACTTTCCTCTGAGGGGGGAGCAGCCTTGCCAGGCCATAGAGGAAGACAATGCAGCCAGTCCTGATGAGATCTGATAGGTTAGGGTCAGATGGAAGGGGAGGAGGGCCTCCCCTATCAGTGGACTCAGAGAGAGGCGTGGGAGGAGATGAGGAAGGGAGGGTGGGATTAGGAGGGAATGAGGAAGGGAGCTACAGCTGGGATACAAAGTGAATAAACTGTAATTAACATAAAAGTAAAAATAATGTATATATAATGTATATTACATATATATGTCATCCTATCTGCTCTGTTTCTCTAGAGAACCCTGACTAATAAAGAAGCTTTCCTTTTCCACTTGTTTATTCCTGGCACTTTCATCAGAGATCCTCTGACTATAAATGCACAGATTTATTTCTGTGTTCTCTGTTCATGTATATGTCTGGGTTTTGTTTGTTTAGCTAGCACCATGCTGTTTTAATTACTAGCCTGTAGTATAGTTTGAAATTAGGTAGTATAATTTCTAGGGTTTTTTTTTCTCTCTCTCTCTCTCCTTACCTCTTTTCTTTTTCTTTCTGTCCCTGTCTATTCTGCTTGCTTCCTTTCATGCTGGAGATTGGACCAAGGGCCTCCTGAATGCCAGACAAGGGCCCTACCCTGAGCTTCAGCCTCAGCTGGTTGTTTATTTTTACTCATGTTGCCTAGGATACTCAGGGTCTGTTGTGGTTCCACAACAATTTTAGGATTGTTTTTTATTATTTTGGCAAAAACTGTAATTGGAACTTAACACCCCAAGAGTGTAACATTCAAACTTGGACTTATTTATTCTGGTTTAACACCAACATTTTATATATATATAAATACTGCCCCTTTATATCTTTGTCCCCAAATCTTTGAGTTGCTGTGATAAATTTGTGTATTTATATACTGTATTACAAATCTTGAGCTAATACTTGAAAACTGTATGCCTCAAATTAGAGAGAAAATAAAAACATGGATTTATAGGATTTAGAGTAACAATTTTCTAACACACTAATCTCAAACCGTGTGGAAAACAGTAGCAAAGGAATCATAAAATATTATTACCAACACTCTGCATTTTACAATTGTCTGTGTATTTACCTTAACTGGAATTTACGATTTCTAATTTGTGTGGTTTCAAGTGACCACCTCATGTCTTTTTCTTTCAGCTGTTAAGACTTTTTTTTTTAGCTTTTTTTTTTGGGGGGGGCAGCCTCCGATGGTAACAGATTCTTTTAGCCTTTGTTTATCTGAGGATATCTTTCTTTTCCGACATGTATAGATGTGTGCGTGTATAGTGCATGCGTGTGTGTGCACACAGGTGCACAGGATGAAGCCCGAGGCCAATATTGGGTATCTCTCTCTGTCGCTCTCCACCTAATTTATTTTTAATCATATAAATATTATTAATTTTGTGTGTGTGTGTGTGTGTGCATGCGTGTGTGTGTGCATGTGTGTAGGTCATATATTGCTGCACAGGTGGAGGTCATCTCTTTCAGGAGTCAGCTCATCCCTTCGACCATGTGATTTCATGGGGTTGAACTCAGGGTATCAAGCTTGGCAGCGGGAACTTGCGAGCCATCTCGCTGGCTCTGCACTTTATTTTTTGAGACAGAGTTTCTCATGGAACTTGGAGCTAATAGATTCAGGTAGACTAGTTGGCCGATAAACCCTAGAGAGCAGCCTGTCTCTGTTTCCCAACCTCAGAATTTCAGCTGTACAGCACTTCCTCTGGCTTTTCATGTGGGTGCTGTGGTTCTTTTTATTATGATGATGATTATTTTTTTTCTCATACATTACATCCTGACTGAAATTTCCTCTGATAACCTTCAAAAAAAAAAAAAAAAAAAAAAAAAAAGAGGGGGCCTCCCAGAGCTAAACATGGCCTAACAAGATCCAATGAGACTAGGCACAAACCCTCATAGCAAGGCTGGATGAGGCAACCCAGTAGGAGGAAAAAGGTCCCAAGAGCAGGCAGAAGAGTCGGAGATACTCCCATTTTTGGGAGTCCCACAAGAACACCAAGCTAAACAACCACAAGGTATATGTGGAGGGCCAGCTCAGAGCCATACAGGGTCTGTGTCATTTCAATCTCTGTGAGCCCCTAAGAGCCCTGCTTAGTTGTAAACACAAGTTCTCATATTGGTACAATATAAACTCTACCCACCCAGCCATCTCCTCAGCTCCCACTGTTTTCATTTTTTTGAAAATTTTATTATTATTATTATTTATCACAATTTATTCACTTTGTATTCCAGCTGTGGCCCCCTCCCTTGTCTCTTCCTAATCCCTCCCTCCCTCCCTTTTCTCCCCCTATGCCCCTCCCATAGTCCCCTGATAGGGGATGTCCTCCTCCCCTTCTATTTGACCTTAGCCTATCAGGTCTCATCAGACTGGCTGCATTGTCTTCCTCTGTGGCCTGGTATGGCTGCTCCCCCCTCAGAAGGAAGTGACCAAAGAGCCTGCCACTGAGTTCATGTCAGAGACAGCCCCTGTTTCCCTTACTAGGACACCCACCTGAAGACTGAGTCTATGGGCTACATCTGAGGAGGGGTTTTTAGATCCTCTCCATGCATTGTCCTTGGTTGGGGTATCATTGTTTTCATTTTTAAAGGAATATCATCAAGAATAAGATTCTTGTTCAACAGTGGTTTTTTTTTTTCTATTTCTAATATATCAGGTCCTTGCCTTCTGGACTCCAGAAGTTATTTTTTTTTAATTTTAATTTTTAAAAATTCGTAGTGTGTGTGTGTGTGTGCGCGCGCTTGTCTGAGTGCAAACCCCATGGTGTGCATTTTGAGGTCAGTGGACTACTTGTGGGAGTTAGTTCTCTCCTACTGTCACCAGGTCATCAGGCCAGGGAGCAAGCGTGCTTATGCCCTGAGGACCATCACTGGCCCTTCAGAAGTTCTTATGAGAACTAGTATTTAAGACTGTAAAATTGCTGTATCTTTTTGAGCATCATTTGTATGGGATGAGTTGTTTCCCTTATGTGACACTCAGGGTCCTCCTTGTGTTTGCCTCTCGGTAGGTTGCTTGGAATGCTTCTCCACGTGTGTGTTTCCAGGTTCATTCCACATAGGTAGGTGTGTGTATGCATATATTCATCATAACTGAGAAGTCTGACCGTTACTTGATTATTTTTCACATTGTCTCTTTTCCTAGTGTGACTCACATGATATGTCCCCTAGGCTCTGTTCTCCTTTCTTAAATCTTATTTCTTTCTCTTTGTGGTCCAAGTAATTTATGGCTGATGAAACCTACAGTTGGTTCTCTCTAGTGATTTTTTTTTTTATTATAGTGTTTTTGTTTTTGGCTTAGTGTTAGGTTTCCTTTTTTCTTTTGTTTTGTGTTTAGGGACAGGGCTTCTCTGTAGCCTTGGCCGTCCTGGAGCTCACTCTGTAGACCAGGCTAGTCTTGAACTCAGAGATCTGCCTGCCTCTGCCTCCCAAATATTGGGATTAAAGGCATGCACCACCACTGCCTGGCTAGTGTTAGGCTTCTAGTCTATTGATATTTCTATTTTATGCATCTATTATTTCCCTGCCTGGCTTTCTTCCTTTTCAGTTAGTTTGCTGGGTGTCGTAAACTTTTTGTTTGTTTGCTTTGTTGTATTTGGAGATGACTATGTATCTCATGCTGGCTTGGAACTTGCTGTGTCCTAGGCTGGCATTGAACTCATGAGCCTCACCACTCCACACAGAGTGCTTTGATTGTATGCTTATACCACCATACCTGGCCAACATAAGTTGTTCGAAAATTCTTGTCTAGCTTATCTGCCTTTATGTCTCTTTATAGGGACAGTTTCTATCCTCTAACTTTTTCTGTTTACACAGGCTGTACATTTCTCTGTGCACTTTCAAGGGTATGTGGTGGCATTAGAATTCAGATTCTTCTTCAGGATCTTCTGCTTCTTATTTTTGATTTGTATTCATTTGTTATAGGCTCTATTCATTTGTGCTAGCTTCCTGGCTATGTTTGAATAAAAGTGTCTTCTGTCTTCTCTGAGCCTGGTCTTTCCCTGAGCATGTGCAGTAGTTTTAAAATTTCATTCATGTATTCTACTGCTTTCGAACATCGTTATCTAAAATGTCTGGTCCTCAATGGATAAAGGACAAAATTAAAATGTGTGTGTGCCTGTGTGTGTACCCATGAGTGTGTGTGTGTGTGTGTGTGTGAGAGAGAGAGAGAGAGAGAGAGAGAGAGAGAGAGAGAGAGAGAGAACATGTATACTGAAGAACTCTCTACAGTTACGGGGGAAGAGCTTATGGGAAGGGAAGGGGGGGGCAACAATGCCAAGCCACCTCTTTCTCTGCAGCTCCATGATCAGAAGATTTGATCATCAGTGTTTAAGCATAACTCCATGGGTTGGTTTGGACAGGCCTTATGTAGGATAGAAGGGTTATATAGACACTCATAATGTTTGATTTGCTGTTCAGACTCACTACCTGGGAGTAGTCTGACTTGGTCACATCTGTGGCTCATGGGGATGAGGTGGAGAAGATGCTTTGAACCCAAGCTGCAGGCATTGTGCAGGGGCATTAAGGTTCAAAGACTTGTGCCAATGAGTTCCAGGCTCTTGCCACTTTTTCTTCCAACAGATTTAGTGTGTCTAATTTTATGTTGAGATCTTTGATCCACTTGGACTTAAATTTTGTGCAGGGTGATAGATATGGGTCTATTTGCATTTTTCTACATGTTGACTTCCAGTTAGACTAGCACTGTTTTTTGAAGATGCTGTCTTTTTTTTTTTTGTATGGTCTTGGCATCTTTGTCAAAAATCAGGTGTCCATAGGTGTGTGGATTTATTCTGGGTCTTCAATTCAATTCCATTGATCCACCAGTCTGTTTCTATGCCAGTACCATGCAGGTTTTCATTACTGTTACTCTAGAGTACAGCTTGGGATCAAGGATGGAAATATCTCCAGAAGATCTTTTATTGTAGAGGATTGTTTCTAGCTATTCTGTTGTTGTTATCCCATACGAAGTTGAGAATTTTTCTTTCATGGTCTGTAAAGAATTGTGTTGGTAATTTGATGGGAATTGCATTGAATCTGTAGATCGCTCTTGGTAAGTTGGCCATTTTTACTATGTTAATCCTACCAAGCCATGAGCGTTGGAGATCTTTCCTTCTTGTGATATCTTCTTCTATTTCTTTCTTCAGAGACTTACAGGGGATTGAAGCAGATGCTGAGACTCATGGCCAAACTTTGGGCAGAGTGCAGGGAGTCTTATGGAAGAAGAGGGGATTGGGGATAGAGGGACATGGAGGGGACAGGAGCACCACAAGGAGACCAACCAAACTAAAGGATCTGAGCCTAGGGGGTCAGAGACTGATGCACCAACTGAGGTCCATGCATGGAGAAGACCTAGCCCTCTTGCTCAGATATATCTGATTGGCATCTCAGTCTCCATGTGGATCTCCGAGTGAGGGGAGCAGGAGCTGCCTCAATCACGAACTCAGGTGACTGCTCTTTGATCATTCGCCCCTGGTGCTGCAGCCTTGCCAGGCCATAGAGGAAGAGGATCCAGGCAGGCTTGACAAGACTTAATAAGCTATGGGCAGATGGCAATGGTAGAGAACTCCCCCTTTCAGTGGACTAGGGGAAGGGTATGGGGGAAGAGGGAGGGAGGGTGGAACTGGGGGCAGTTGAGGGAGGGGGCTTCAAAAAATTAAAAAGAAAAAAAGGATTCAAAAGCTTATAAGGCAAGCTTTTCAGGCAGCTGAAGGGAGCAGGAGACAGCACAGGCAGGCAATGTTTAAAAGAGTCATGGTTGCTATGGTCTCACATTCTCTCAGGAGCAGTGAGAAGGTTTGGCTAGATTGGGTTTGTGTTATTTTAAAGGTAGAATTAGACAGTGTCAATCACTTTCTCCTGTAGACCCATGTGAACTATCAGCTTCCCATGCTTCCCATGACTTTGCTGGATTGGACCCCCAAATCAAGATTTTCCCATCAGGGTAGCTGTCAAAATGGTAGGAAGGCCTCCTGTCAGGCCTGCTGCCAGGTTCCTTTTTTTTTTTTTTTCTAGACTTGCTGAAATACCTGAGGTATCCTCTATAATGGAAACTTGGTCAATTTCCAGGAGAAGCAAGATTCAAGACAAGCCACTGCCTTGATCCTGACTGTCTGAAGGCAACCATATTTAGCAATGAGATCCTGGGAGTTCAGCGGTTATCTCTGGGCAACACAGCTGTGGTGCCAGCTCCTCGATTCTGCTTGTGTGCCTAGAGAGGAACCACCTGTCTCTATATCTATATTTTCTCCCAGAAGAGCTGAGTGATTGTCTATAACAGCTGTGGATATTTCTGTTTTATTTTTAAGAGCCCTAAGCAACCAAGTGAAAAGCGAAGCCGATTATGTCATTGAATCCTTTAATATGTATGAACAGGGAAGCAGAAAACTGAATTAGCCATACCAAACACAAGGCTTACATTAACCGCTGAATTTTATTGGGGAGGGGGAAAGAGTCTATGAACAAGAAGGCAGAATGCTTGGGTTTTGGAGGGAAGATGATTTTAGTTTTCTTTATGCTGATTCAGGTAAATTATCTTTACACAGAGGCTCTTTAAACTCTGCAAATAACCAAGTTTATTATTATAAGATAGAAAAAAAATGTGTGGAGGACAGGCTACCTAAAAATCTGGAAAACAATCTGGGTTTCACTCCAGCTTCTCCCACACATTTGTTTGTGCTTAACGGTTTAATGCCACTTCCTTTCTTTCTCTGAATTCCATAGATGTCCAGTGTTAGTGGAAAAAGTTCAGTGTCTACTCTGAACTTTATTTGTAGCATCAAAGCATTAAGCTAAGCATCTAGACAGCTAGAGCCAGGTTTCTGGCACCCATGTCAGATGCCACAGGGTCTTTGGCTAGTGGCTGTCATTGACAAGTGGTTAGGTCAGTGTGAGAAGGTAGTTTCATTTAGTACTGTATGTATCGTGTTTGAAATAGCAAGGCTTTTGGATTCTGGATACCGCATTTTAGCGCTGGTGGTGATGGGGTAACATTTTGGCAAGTAAGAGAAATTTCTAATATTTATATGAAAATTCATGAGAGCATACCAAAAACTGGTCAAAAAAAATTTAGGGC
The DNA here is from genome assembly GCF_907164565.1 of Psammomys obesus. NCBI lineage: Eukaryota > Metazoa > Chordata > Mammalia > Rodentia > Muridae > Psammomys > Psammomys obesus. The sequence goes on along the minus strand of NW_026593286.1, from coordinate 27,262,507 downwards.
ATTTTTCTGTCTCCTCCCTCCCCATTTACTTTTTATTTTAAGGAGAATCTAGTTTACCTCATCTATACTTTTTAATATTTCATCGTGAAAATGACACATAATATTATTTAAATTTTTTTGAAAATGGTGGGGCCAGTGAGGTGGCTCTGGGAAAGGCCCCTGTCACCAGAGCTGATGGCCTGGTAGAAGGAAAAAAAAAACAGAATCAAAAGTTGTCCTCTGAACTCACCTCAAACACACACGAAACAAACACATGACTATCTAAAAAATAAGCTTTGAAAATATGGAAGGGCTAAGAAAAATATTGCACTCAAGGGCAATGGTTTTGAATAATATTTTTATTAATTCTTTGAAGATGTCAGACAATGTATTTTGATATTATTCCCCCCCCCAGACTCCTATCAGATCCACTCCCACTTCCTCTCCCCATCTCAGCCAATTTTATGTTCTCTCTCTTTCTAACTTATTAAGTCCAGCCTGTGTTGAGTATGGGACCTGCCTTGGAGTATAGTTGCTATTCAAGAGGTCACATCATTAAAGAAAACATACTCTTTGCCTTTTGGGATGGAGATTGAGCATTTTAGTCAGAGTCCTCCCTCTTGATTAGTTTCTTTAGATGTACAGATTTTAGTAGGTTTATCCTATATTATATGTCTATATGAGTGAGTATATACCATGTGTGTCTTTCTGTTTCTGGGACAGCTCACTCAGGATGATCCTTTCCAGTTCCCACCATTTACCTGCAAATTTCATGATTTCCTTGTTTTTCATTGCTGAGTAATATTCCATTGTGTAGATGTACCACAATTTCTGTATCCATTCTTCAGTTGAGGGGCATCTGGGGTGTTTCCAGCTTCTGGCTATTACAAATAAAGCTGCTACAAACATGGTTGAGCAAATGTCCTTTTTGTATACTTGAGCCTCTTTTGGATATATGCCTAGGAGTGGTATGGCTGTATCTTGAGGAAGCGCTATTCCTAGTTGTCTGAGAATGCACCAGATTGCTTTCCAGAGTGGTTGTTCAAGTTTACATTCCCACCAGCAGTGGAGGAGGGTTCCCCTTTCTCCACAACCTCTTCAGCATGTGTTGTCACTTGAGTTTTTTATCTTGGCCATTCTGATGGGTGTAAGGTGAGAAGAAGAAAACAGGAAACAAGTTAGGAACCTGCCACAGAAAGCCTCTGAAAGGCTCTGACCTGCAGACTATCAAAGCAGATGCTGAGACTTCTGGCCAACAGTTGGGCAGAGTGCATGGAATCTTATGAAAGAAATGGGAAATAGTAAGATCTGGAGAGGACAGGAACTCCACAAGGAGAGCAACAGAACTAGAAAATTTGAACACAGGGGTCTTTCCAGAGACTCATACTCCAACCAAGTACCATGCATGGAGATAACCTAGAACCCCTGCACAGATGTAGCCCATGGCAGTTTAGTGTCCAAGTGGATTCCATAGTGATAGGAAGAGGGACTGCCTCTGGCATAAACTCATTGGCCTGCTCTTTGATCACCTCCCCCTGAGGGGGGAGCTGCCTTACCAGGCCACAGAAGATGACAATGCAGCCACTCCTGATGATATTTGATAGACTAAGATCAGAAGGAAAGAGAAGGGGACCTCCCCTATCTTGGACTTGGGGAGGGGCATGCGTGAAGAAGGGGTAGGGAAGGTAGGATTAGGAGGGGAGGAAGGAGGGATTTATGGGGGATACAAAGTGAATAAAGTGTAACTAATAAAAGTTAAAAAAAGAAAGAAAAAAGAAAAAAAAAGGAAAGAATGAAACCCAAGGGGAAAAAAAAAAGAAAACTTACTCTTGCTCCTCCAGCAGCTATCAAGTGTCAATAGCTTTTCAGGTAGGGCTGTCTTCATGCTTACCTCCCTGACTTCATGCTGGGATTTTGTTTGGCTTGAACTTGGGCAGGTCTTGTGAATGCTGTCATAATCACTATGAGTTCATATGTGCAACTGCTCTATCATGTCCAGAAAAGACTGTTTCCTTGGAGTCATCTACTACCTTTGACTCTTCCCTGAAGATCCCCGAGCCTCGAGGAAAGAGGTGTGACATAGAGGTCCTGTTTAGCAATGAGCAGTCTGATGTCTCTTATCTGCACATTAACCAGTTGTGGGTTTCTGTGTTAGCTTCTATCTACTGAAATAAGAAGATATCAGGAGTCATGTTACTGATATATCAATTTAGCAGAATAATATTAGTACGTTCTTCCTTAGGGTCTATGTCCTATTTAGCCACGAGTTCTTGCCTCATTAACAGTGACAAGTATGGGTTCCACCTCATAAAGTGGACCATAAGTCCAAGGGGACAGTGGGTGGTTATTCTAATAATGTTTGTACCACTAATGCACGAGTGGACATATTTTACCAGTAGGCCATTTACTATAGCTTGAAGAGCTCACAGCTTGGTGAGGCCGATGATTACTGACTCCCTGTCCCCAGAGTAGTGTGCACAGATCCTTCCAGCATGGAAAATCTAATCAGGAAGGATGAATCTTCCAAATAAGTACCCACTGGATTTCTTCATGCTTACAACTCAAGTATGTGGTGTCTTCAACAATAAGGTCTTACCATCAAGCTCTTCAGGGTCACCAAGAACATTGTTAGTAGCCTGTAATGTTCGGGAGTAAATGGAACCCTGTTGGCTACAGCTCAAAAAGAACTAACCCATTCCTGGTGCTTAGATTTTTATTTGGTAGTGGGTGGTATCTGGTTGAGTATTGGCCCCTTCCATTTATAATTCCATTTAAATTCCATATTTAATTTAATCAAATTCCATATTAAATCCCATTTAAACTCTTTTGATATATATATGCTTTTAGAGTCTATATTAAGTTTTCATATGGCTTTTTCCAAAGGCCTTTAGTGTTAGTTATACTTTTTCATATTTCCTTCTCTAGCCTCCCTCCCATTTTCCATCCCACGTCATCCCTCATCTTGCATTATTGCCCACATCTCTATACTTCCATATTCTATCCACCCTTTCTTGAAAGATTCTATCTTCCTAGGATTGCACCTTCACCATGTTTCATAGATTTTGTTATGTTGTGTTTTTATTTTCATTCAACTCTAAGAATTAAAAAGTGTCCTTCTTGACTTCTCTCTTGACTCAGTTTTCATTCAGTGGTGTGCTGTTTAGTTTCCTGGAGTTTGTGTGCTTCCCAGTGTTCCCATGGCTGCTCTTCAGCTTTGTTTCTTTGTGGTCTCGTAGGATGCAGGCTGCTATTTCGATTTTCCTATATTCATTGAGACTTTCTTTGTGTCCTTGTATGTGGTCAAGTATGAAGAAAGTTCCATGGGCTGATGAAAAAAAAAAAGTATTCTTTGGCATTTGGGTGGAATGTTCTTTAATGTCTGCTAGATTCATTTTATTTGTGGTTTCATTTAACCCCAAAGCATCTCTTTAGCTTTCATGTAGATGACCTGTCTACTGCGAGAATGAGATATTGAGGTCACAAACTATCCGCATGTTGGGGTCAACCTGTGATTTTAGTTCTAATGGTATTGCTTTTGTAAGATTGGGAAAGGAAACATTTTAAATCTCTCTCTTCATCTGGCCTGGAACTTACTCTGAAGCCTAGGCTGGCCTTGAATTCATGATCTTTCTGTCTCCACTTCCTACCCATCCCTATTAGGGGCCTCAAAACTGTCTGTGATTTCAGCTGTAATAGAAACGGTGCCTTCATCTGCTCTCCATGGGTACTTGCATACACACGCACATGCACACACGCACACACATGACATTAACAAATAAATGAAAAAAATAAGTCTCTTGGAGATTATATATACATGAATTGATTCTATCAGAAAGTTTCAACTTGGCAATAAGCACAATGATAATGAACATGAATGGCTGCCAAAGCCATTGGGTGAAAGTAGGTGAGCAGAACTTTATGTAGACTCAAATTATAGCTCTGTTTAATGTTTATTGATTACAAAAGGGGGAAATCATGGAAAATTGGCAGATACTGTCTTGGCAGCAAGGGACTTTTGAAGATTTAGAGATGTTCCCCTGCCCCTGCCCCATGGTTTCAAATGTGAAGGTTGATTCCATCAAATACCGCACTAAGGAAAAACTGAGGTTTCCTGAGGAGAGGGTGGCACCACCCCAGCCAGTTTGGAGATAGCCGAGAGAACAAGGGGATGGTAGGCTTTGACTGCTTGTTTTTGAGACAGGCTTGGCTGGTTCGGAACTTGTTATGTAGACCATGCTGGCCCCCAACTGGCAGCGATCCTTCTACATCTGTCTCCCGAGTGGAAGGATTGAGGACATTCACTGCCAGGCTTGGCTGGATTTCAGCATTTATCGTGTTTAACGGGACGGGACTTGGAAGAGGGTTCCAACTGCGGGCCAGGCCTTGTGTAGCTTGGACTTCCCAGCAGTGTTTATGAAAAGAACACCCCGCTTTTCTTATTAGCTCGCCCAAAACGTGTGGCAGAGGAGGGAGCGAAAGGAGCCGGGATTGAGAAAGTGGAGGTGTTAGGAGCCACATTAGAAAACAAAACAAAACAGAAATGGTCTAAGAACAGCCACATTAGCTGTCATGTTCCACTCCACAAAGGCAAAGGGAAGAAGGTAACATCTGCCAGAGTCCAGCAGAAAACACATTACCTGGGCCTGGTTATGAGCGTCATCCTATGACCCCGCCGCGTAGGCAAGAGCTGTTTAACTCAGCAGGCCCAAGGCTGTCTCTCGAAAGGCCGCTGTCAAGAGTGGCTCCCGGTTGGCAGCTGGGAAGTTGGTTTACAGGAAAGCTCTTGCGGTAATAACCGGCGAGAGCGGCTTACCAGACTTAGTTTCTTCAAGGAACGTAGCCTATTCTGAATACCTGCCTTCTTTTCCAGAATTTTGGCACCCTTCAGACAAAGTGACAAAGTGACCTACGACCCCGTCCAGGGAAAACCTTGCTATGGGCACTAGTCTTCAGTAAGCTCTCCTGGCAGGCAGCATTTCACAGATATTCTTAACAACAGCGCCGTGGGGGGAGAGGGGGAGGCTCTACTGGCGAGGCTCCACTCCAGGAGGCTCTTGGGAGCATGCACCTGGGGCTCCCTGGGGCTCCCTGGGCTTTACCCGTCATGCTCTGCCCTGAGGCTGATTTGCTTTGTCTTCCCTGGCTGTAGCGAACCTAGCCAAGCCTATGACTACCCGCACAACCAGAAGAATCCTCCCAGCAAATCATCAAATCTAAGGATGGCCTTGGGGACTCTGACACCCCGCAGTGAAATACATTCTCTAAAAATGATTGTCCCATAATCTTCAAAGGTTAGGGACATGAAAGTCAGAGAATCTAACAACTGGGAACAATGTGTAATCTTGTGCTGGATGGGTCCTTCCTTTTGAAACGGCTTTTACTGGGACAATTGGCCAACCTTGAATATGGTCTCTGATGATGGACTTAAAGGAGCCTTTTGTTTCTTGCAACTTTTTGGTAGAAAAAAAAAAATATATATATATATATATGTGTGTGTGTGTGTGTGTGTGTGTGTGTGTGTGTGTGTGTATTTGGGGGAGGGCTGGGATTAAACACAGGGCCTCCCATATGCTAGGAAATTGCTCTGCCTCTGAGCTATGTTCTCAGGCATAAGCACACTGTTTTAATTGATTGTGTAATCACTCCTGCACAGCAATTTGTCATAGCTTCCTTGGCCTAGTGGCTCTCAAGTGTTTTGCACACGAGAATCCCCGGGTAGCGTTAAATTATATGAGTCCAGGTTCTACCTTCTCACGAGATTTGCTTTTTTTGTTTTTCATAGATTTTGATATGAAACGAAAAGAAAGAGCCGTTCAGCTAAGAAAAACAATGGCAGTCCCTGAGTCTTGCTTATTTAGGTTGTTTTTAGTCTATCTATAATAGTTCAGTAAAAACCAAAACAAAACAAAAAAACAATCTTTGTGCATAAGCCACCCGTTATTTGAAAACTAAGCCGTAACATGATTTTTTTTTTAAAGGACCCTGATGGATATTTTTTTTCCAAAGTGTTTTCGAAAGCAGATTGTCCAGAATCTATTTTTTTCTGCATATCCAGGCAACGTTCAAGTCCTTAAGACATCTTTATTAATAGGATGGGCGGAGGTCCCTGCTTTGCTTTAATTAGTGCTGGAAACATTCTCACAGGAGGTGAAGGAGCTCCAGGAAACAGTCTCCAGGCTGATAGCTTCGGAGAACTGCGTCATCACTCATAAGAGGCGCCTTGGAGTTTTGCTCACTTTACTCTAGAAAAAGAACTTTTTTCTTGGGGGTGGGGTTGCCACAAGAAAAGCTGCCAAATTGAAGGTTTATTCTATACCTGAAAGGAGTTCCTAGGCCAGGGGGGAAGAAAATGCTTCAAGCTGTGGGAGGGGCTGTGCGTTTTGTGCTCCTGAGGCGACTGGAGGTTTCAGGCAGAAACAGGATTTGTTGTTGTTCTTAGTCATAGGACTAAATGACCTCTTTCAAGGACTGCATCAGAGGCGGTGACAGACGCTAGCGTTATTTGTCTCCTTGGTCGTAGGGACATTTGGAAGATCAGATACGACTAAATAAAAACCGGTTCGAACAATCAGTCTGTGCAAGAAGCGTAGTGTGAGCTGACAAAGACAGATATAAGTAAGTACATTGTACTGTCTATTATTGAGAAAATATTCCGGACTAACCCCAGCCACAATTACTTTGGCAGTCAGTGTTTATAACACTCGAGAACTCTTGTCACAAAATTTTATTCAGAGAGGCTATAAACAAACAAACAAACAAACAACAACAATAGAACAAAAAGCACGTCCAAAGAAGATAAGGGCATGTCAAGTAGACTTGAGAAATCCAGCTAGTGGCAATTTATCAGCCCCACCGGGTTAGTAAAGAGCTTCCACCACACGGGGGCGCTCCCATCTCACTTCAGCTATTACCCCACCCACAAACAGTTTGACCTCTGGTGGCAGATGGGTCCAATCGGAAGAATTCAGCGTAGATCTGGAACTTTCTCCGTACTGAAGGAAAGACTGACAGTGGTTCCTGGCACGCTTCTCTTTGTAGCTCATGTGTTGCGGGCTTCTCTCATTGACTGGCTCTTTAGAAATGGGCTTCAAGCCTGTTCTATATCTGGAAGGAGTTCATCTTTTTCTTCCATCAAAGCCAAGCAGCGGGTTGACTGTGGACCAGGCACACCCCTTAGGTAAGGACACAGAACTGCGTGGAGTGTGTTAGGGTTTAATTCCGAGAGCAAAGGAGAACTTCTCTCTAAAACAGATGGTGCTTCTCTGAGATCCTTGTGGACCAGAGATGCTGCGTCTACGGACAGGAAAACAATCTCCGGGTTTGTCTTCCCTTTTTTTTTAAATCTCCTTTCCTCTCAACCGGCAATGCGATGAAAGCCTGACATGGATTTTTGGAGCACTGTAAGTGTTCGAGTAGTCAGGGTTGTGACAATCATCACAAAGCAAATGGAGTACGTCTCTTTTCTTTCCCTCCGTTCTCTTCCCTTCCTTCCTTCTTTCCTCCCTCCCTTCTCCCTCCCTCCCTCCCTCCTTCCTTCTGTTCCTCCTTCCCTCCCTCTTGCCCACTCATTCTTCTAATTTTGGATGAGGTCTCATCTAAGACAGATAGTGACAGTCATTTTCCCTTCTGTTGATTAATCATAGTTATATGAGTGACTCTAGGATCTTCCTCCTGTCAGGCCACCACCATCTGCTGCTTGGAGACCACTATCCTGTTACTCTGGGTACCTTAGACATTAGCGCCAAGTAGTTTGGGAGCAACTGGAGCCAGAATGCCTAGGAACAAATTTTACTTTGCTTCTCAGTTAACTGACTGGGAGATATTAAATATTGGATAGCTTGCTTGGCCTGTCTGTACCTACATTTCCTTTCCTTGTGAATAAATGTTAGTACCTATTTCAAGGAGTATTTTTTTAAGTATTTCAAGTATTTTTTAAACGCATTTAGTAATGCATTTAAAGTACCCAACACCGGAAGGCACTTTTTAAGCACTTCATCAACGATAACTACATTATTCTACTTTTCACTTGTAATACGCTTTTCTCAGTCCCTGCAGATAAGCACTGTTACGATGTCTCAAGATCATTTTAGGGCTGTTTGTGTGTGTCATTGACAACATGTGTGCATGTAACTGACAATGGCACAGGGAATTATTCCCATTTTGGAGCATCCTTCTTAATTTGCATTGGTACCTTGAGACCTGTTTAGGCTGATATAGGTACATCTATTATAGTGTGGACCTTTTCTCTCTCTCTCTCTCTTTCTTTCTTTCTTTTTTTTTTTTTTTTTTTTTTTTTTTTTTTGGCTGTCCTGAAACTTGCTCTGTAGACCAGGCTGGCCTCGAACTCAGAGATCTTCCAAATGTTGGGATTAGAGGCGTGGGCACTACCACCCGGCTGTATGTACCTATTTAAAAAAATAATTTATTTAATTTTATTTTACGTGCATTGGTGAGAGAATGTGAGATTCCTTGGAGCTGGAGTTACAGATAATTGTGAGCTGCCATGTGGGTGCTGGGAATTTAACCCAGGTCCTCTGGAAGAGCAGTCAGTGCTCTTAACTGCTGATCCATCTCTCCAGCGCCTGGTATGCACCTTTTAACTGTTATACAATATATTACTGCATATCTATCTATAACATTTTCTTATCTGTTTCCTTTTAGATAGACAATTTTAAATGCTGCCAATTTTGTTTTTTGTGCACTATGCTGCACAGAAGTTTTCCATCACATTTTATGTGTATGTGTTAGCATTTTTCAGCCATGTGGGAGATCTGGGTTTCAGGGAATGGGCCGTTACCTAGACCACTTTATACATCAGAGTATCCGGTTTCTCAAAACTGAAAAAAAACAAAACAAAACATCACTTTTTGATAATCTCTTGTTGCCAATCTGATGGTGACACGCAGGGTGACATTATTGGTTTAATTTGCATTTCCCCGACTTCTAGCATCTTTTCAGAGCTATTAGCCACTTGCATTTTCCCTTCTAGGACTGTCTGTTCATAATTTATGTTTGCACTTTCATTGTATCATTTGTCTTGTCTTATGAATCTGTGGGATTTGCTGCCCATACTCCCTCTTCCATTTGTGTGTTGTTTTTTTGTTTTTTTTTTCCAGCTCTGTTTCTGGAATCTTCTGTCATACAGGCTTAAATGTGTAAGCTGCCGTGTTCACCAGTCTTTTCCTCTGCTTTTTGTTTGTGTGTTTTTCATTTTGCTTTTAACATTTAAGAAATAAAACTCTCTTTTCTGCATGGTCATAAGGAGTCTCTTGTAACCCTTCCTTCATCCTTCATATCTTCTCTCTATTGTCCAGTGCAGATATTCACAAGACCTGGAGTATATATCTTCTTGGAAAATACAAAGATTTGTACCAGCACCAGACTGCTGTGGAATATCTTTAAACATAGATCTTTTCTTCTCTTGAGAGCAAGCGGAATCAGAGCAGAAGGGGAAGTTGTTCTCTAATACCAGTCAGAGAACAGCTTAAGCATACATATTGTCGATGAGGACTGAGGCTGCCTGAGGAACAAGTGGATTTTTTTTTGGCGGGGGCAGGGGGGGGTGATGAAATCTACCTGCAAGGGAGGAATTCTTTCAGGAGAAGGAGGAATGGATTACGAAGTCAGAGCTGGGTTGTGCAACTGCTGGACATGGGTGAGACAGAGAGCTTTTGTGGGTGTGAGAGACATCCAGAGACTGTGTGGGGGATAACATGTTGCTTCTTGGTACCACGCAAGCCAATGTGGAAGAGGCGTCACCCACATCTACTCCAGCTCAGAAATGTGTTCCTGGGTGGATATTCAGGCCGGAAGCAAGTGCCGAGGCAGAAGGGAAATGAAACATAGGATGGTTGTGGTGAGCGAAAATCTGCAAAGTTTGAAAGGGGCAGGATTCTTAGCATAAATGACATCATTGGAACTCAAAAACAAAACGGAAAAAAACAGATTCAACTGGAGAGAGGGAGTAGGGGGAGAGACGGGAAGTTGGACTCATGGGAAACAAGGCCAGTAATATGAGGTGCTTGGAGAGCCTCTTTGTTGATCAGAGTCTGCATTCGGAAGTGGGTCTGCAGCTCGGTTCAATGTGGGGCGATGCAGCTTCAAATGTGGACACAGATAAAAGCAAAGGAAGACATTTTAAATATGCAGGATGAACACAAACAGTAAATTCGCAGAATGAACACAAACAAGGACAAAAACACTCAAGAGAGCCTGAGAGACTAGTGGATCACCCATTGACAAATCTCTGCATCACGCAAGAAAGTGCAGTGGAATTTTGATTTTAGCGCCATAACTAATCGCCTGGTTATTGTCTTGGGGTTTTATTGCTGTGAAGAGACATCACGACCAAGGTAACTCTTATAAAGGACAATATTTAATTGGGGCTGGCTTACAGTTTCAGAGGTTTAGTCTGTTATCATCATGGCTGGAAGCATGGTAGCGTGCAAGCCAGCATGGCGCTGGAGACAGAACTGAGAGCTCTCCATTTTGATCTGCAGGCACCAAGGAGAGACTGTGTACTACGCTGGCCGTAGCTTGAGCATGTATGATCTGAAAGCCCGCCTCCACAGTGACAAACTTCCTTCAACAAGGCCATACCTCCTAATAGTGCCACTCCCTCTGGGCCAAGCATTCAAACACACAAATCTAAAGGTCAAAGCTGTTAGGAGGCAGTGGCTGGGGATGTGGGTTAGGCTTAACATTTTCATGGACCGGAAATGGAAACAGCTAGCAGTAAGTGAGGACTGCAGTCCATGCCTGCTGGGCTGGAGGTCCAGATACAGGCTGTGCTAGAAGTGTGACTCCTACAGGGCCGTGAGAAAAATGAAGCGGCCTCGTGTGGTGGGAATCTAGAGCCAACATCCATGTGTACAGCCAAAGGCTGGGTGGGCTTTGTCCTGACCGTAAAAAAGAAGCTGGAATAGCCCTGATCAGCATCTGGAGCTGTGGCTTTTTAAAGATCAGTCCCTCCAGGGGACAGGAGGATACCAGAGCAAGCTACATAGCAGGACAGGCTCGGCTTAGGTACTAGATTTATTGTGGCCTTATTGCCATGTGTTAGAGCACCAGCTTTACACAGTTCGGGATGTTGACGGTGATTTTCTGTGGAGGCTGAGTAGAGGCATCTGTAGAAGTTATAGACAGGAAACTCCTCACACGGTGTGGAACTAACAGAGACAGCAACCAAACCACCCACATTCAAGATAAGCTGGCACCTCAATGTAAAACCTCTGTCGTGGTCACTTTTCCTATTGCTTGACAAACCGTGTGACAGATGCAGCTTCAGGAAGGAAGGGAGGGTTATTGGTTTGTGGTTTGAAGGTACAGCCCGCCATGGTGGGGAAGAGGTGTCAGTGGGGGAGCCTGAGGCCATGGCAGCAGGTGTCTGAGGTGGCTGGGTGGTCATGGTGCTGCTGTCACAGTCTGCTTTCTCATTACCTAGTCCAGGACCCAGCTCACGGCATGGTGCAATCCACATTGAAGGTGACTCTTCCCTTCTCAGTTAAACCTTCCTGGAAACGTCCTCACAGGCACGCTGACGGGTGTGTCTCATAGGTGGTTGTCAGTCGTATCATGGAGCTCCGAGGCTATTGGTTAGTGTGCTTTCCTGGCATGCACAAAGGCCCGGATTTGATCCCATAAAGTGTGTGTGGTGGTGCACAGCAGGCTCAGCACTCGGAGGAAAAGGCAGGATGGCCAGAAGTTCAAGATCGTTCTTGGCTTACATACCCAGTGGGAGGCCAGTCTGGCCTACATGAGTACCTACCTCAAAACCCCAAATCCTATCAAATGGACAAGACCAATCATGGCAATCAACCTTGGGAAAGCTACCACTGAAAAGAAAGCAAACAAAAACACCAGTCGGGGGTGGGGGACACCTTAGTGGGGGAAAAAATGAAAAAATATCAGAGGACTTTCGAATTATGTTTTCAGTTTTTAGAGGGATAGAGGATAAAAGGTGGCTTTTTTGGATCTCAGCAACAAAAGTGACTTGTTTCTAACTTTAAAAACAAAGAGAGGGCTGGGGAGTTGGCTCAGGCAATGCAGTGTAAGCCTGAGGACCTGAGTTGTGCCACTGGTACATAAAAAGCTGGGCATCAGGTTACATTTGCAACCCTGGCACTGGGGAACAGAGGCAGGAGAATCTTGGAACTTGTGGGCTGAGCAAACTAGCTGAGTTGATGAGCCCCGTGACTGCTGGACTCTTCATGCACACACAGGAAATGAAAAAATAATTACCAAGGCTTTCAGGTTTTTGTCTATGAGTCATTTATTTATCCAATAAGTTCTAATTCTGATCTTTAGTGTCCCAAACACGGCTCTAGGTGTGTGGGCTAAACCAGTGAACAATGCCTCAGGAGCATGCAGATGGAAACAGCAATTAATAAAAATAGTGAAGTCGTGTTTCTCAAAGTGATGGGTGTGGAAGAAGAAAGAAAATGAGTAAGATAAAAAAGTAGCAAGCCCTGGAATGAGGAGCAGTAAAAGTCTCATCCACCAAAACATTCTGAAGAACTTGTAGCTGGTAAACACTCAGGCTCAATTCAAGTTACTATATGTATATTTAAAGGAAAACATTTCCTTTGAGAACGAATTCCGTATTTCCATCCACCATGCAGGCTGCGCTTAATTTGCCTGACTAATGTGGTTTTAATGTTTTCTTGCTTTTCAGTTGAGAAGGGAAGTTTGCTGGGATCGGTTTTGACTTCGGAGAAGCATGTATGTTGCTTACTAATGTACTCTTGTGTCTCCTAGCTCTTCAGACTGAGATGAACATGTTAGGGGAAACTACAAGACAGCGCCCTAAAAAAATGGCTAGCAAGGCTGAAGTTTACCCTACCTGGCAATGCGAGGAGACCTGTGTGCGAGTGACCATGAGCTGTATATAGAACATCAGACTTAGACATGGACAATACAAGTGGGGTTAGGCAGAGGAGAGAAAGAGAGTAAGAGAATGAGAAAGGCCACCGTGACCAGCTCCTCTAGTCTTGGGTTTTGGTGAGGTAGGAACTTCTATGAGCTTCTCCTTTAGTCTGGATGCTATATTTATAGCCTATTAAAAAAATGATTTATTAGCCAGGTGTGGTGGCACATGCCTTTAAACCCAGCACTCAGGAGTCAGAGGCAGGCAGTCTCTGTAAGTTCAAGGCCAGCCTGATCTACAGAGCAAATTCCAGGTCAGCCAGGAATACATAGTGAGCACGTGCCTCCAAAAATAACACAAAACAATTCATAATAACAGTCTCTCTGATGCAACTCTAATGAGAATTTTAAAAAGAGCACATTCCAATCTGTGTTGAGGACAGGAGGCTCTGACAAGGGGTGGAAGATCCTGTTCTCTGAAGCTGCTTGCCCCCGTGCTAGAGCTTGGCCAACATTATACCCTAAGGATGAGGGAGACGGGGACGCATGTGCTGCTGGGATATGTGCCAAGTGTTGGACCCCTTCGTCGCTTCTTTTGGTCAAAGCTGTTTCCCCATCAATTTTTATTTTGTCTGATATTATTGCCATTCATTGAGATCCCAACATTTGCTTTAGAAAGCCTGTGTTTAAAATGTAGCCACGTAGGTAAGAATCCATCTAGAGGTTAATTTAAGGAACAAAGTAAGATATCTACTGAGGTCAGGATCCTGAGCAGGGAAAGAACAGAGACAGGTAGGAAAAATACCTAGGCAAATCCTAAAGAGCATCCCGGAATAATGGTCCCTGCAGGGTTGTAGTGAGACTTTTATGATCTGTGGGAGATGTAGATAACTACAAAAGGGGGACATATAAGCTGGTTTCTCTAACATTTATAGATAATATTGTCTTAGTCCATTTTTCCTGCTTCTGTAACGCAGTACCACAGACTGGGTAACTTATAAACCACAGAAGTTTATTTGGCTTATACTGCTGGAGGCTGGGAGTCCAAAGTTGAGCTATTGCATCATCTAGAGCCCTCGTGCTACATCCTATAACACAGAATGCATTGCCTTAAGCCCCAGCACTTGGGAGGCAGACGCAGGCAGATCTCTGAGTTTCAAACCAGCCTGGTCTACAGAGCAGGTTCCATGTTAGCCAGGGGTATACAGAGAAACCTTGTCTCTCAAAACAACAAACAAACAGAGAAACAAACAACAAACAAATAAGCAAAAAGTAAAAATAAATCTTATATACAAGTATAGGTATACTAAACCTTAAAGGTCCAGGGAGGACTGTTGTATATAACTTTCCACTTTGCAGCAGAAGGCACCAAAATCTTCAGTAATAGGGTTTAGCCCCAGGGGCTAACAGTGTTACTAGAGCCAAGTATTTCTGTTTACTTGGGAGTCAGAGTAAGAAGGAAATAGCATCTGTTCAAGGGCCATAGAGAATTTATACGTAAGGGCCTCTAAAATCACCCCCGAGACAGAGACCACCTTAGGGGTGCCAGCTATATGAAATGGCTCTTATGTGCAGAAGAGGCAGCACCCAGGCCAGTGGATAGAAAGATCATGTGCTTATCATCCAGGTTTTTTCTTTTCTTTTGCCAGAAAGTCCTTGAGATAACAATCAGCTTTCATCTCCTCAGCAAGTCTCTATAACTCTTTATATAAACACACTGTTTTCTTCACAGTTAAACATTATTCTACTTTTAATTAAAGAACAAGGTTAGCAAGTCCTTAGCCCATACTTTGATGTTAACGAAAGATGTCCCAGGCTCTGGAAAACTTTAAAAAATTAAATAAATAAAAATGTAAAATGGCTTATTAAGGGGGGGGGGGTATCTTGGGACCAGTACTTATCTAGTTTTGTAAATATGCTCCAGGGGGAGAGGAAATGTCACAAATATTTCATCTGTCAAAAAGTGTGTTGTTTTCAAAGGATGTATTAAAAGAAATAAGAAAGTCACATCTTATGAAAGAGAGAAAACATTTCTTCAGTTTTTAATCTCTTTTCTTACTCCTGGATGCTGAGCTTTTCAGGCTCCAGAGAAACCTTCCTTGCTTTCTCTTATGAACCAATCTCAACATAGCTGTTTTCTGTTGCTCATGGTATGTTCACACCAGAAAGCTCCCGTAATGATTAGTCACTGGATGTGCTGTTAGCGTCTCTTTCCAGCTTCACACAAACTAGGTTCATCTGGAAATAGGGAACCTTACCTGAGGAAATGCCTCCATCAGACTGACCTATGGATAAGTGTATGGACCGCTTTCTTGATGGGTGGTTGATGTGGAGGGGTTCAGATACTCGTGGACAATGCCTTCTCCGGGCAGGTGGGTCTAAGTTGTGTGAAAAAGCAAGCAGATCAAGCCAAGAGGAACAAGCCAATAAGTGACATTCTTTCATGGTCTCTGCTTCAGTTTCTGCTTCCAGGTTCCTGCCTTGAGTTCCTGCCCTGACTTCCCTTGATGATGGACCATAAACTGTAAGCTGCAACAGACCCTTCCTTCCCCAAGTTCCTTTTTGTGACAGGGTTATCTCACAGCAACAGAGAGCAGACTAGGACACCGTGCTGATAATTGACTGGCCGAGTGGCAGCAGGGTGCCATTTTTCATCCATGACAGAGCTAATAGTTATAAGAGCTACTACAGACACTGGGGAAGGATAAAGGGCAAGAGGTGCAGAGAGGGCGCTTTCATATTCTATATTAGGAGAACAGTTCTACACTTTATAATGTAGCAAGGAAACAGCACTTACACATTTGCTAATTGTTTCCTGTGAGTTAACCTTTAATCTCGGTGACAATTTGAGAGGAATATTGGGAGAGGCTCAATGGCCTTGGGAATATGTGAACCTTTGCTGCACAAAGAAATATGACCATGAAGGAAAATGCAAGAGGAGCAACGTACAGATACCATGAGCCCCAGACAAGGTGGACTGCCTCTTAAAGGGACTAAATATCGGGGTGATTGATTGTTTTGATTTCCATTCTTTATTCAGTGTGCCAGCTGGAGCTGAGAGAGGAAAACTGATTTGGGGGTGTCAGATCTCTGTCCTTACAGATGGGTGGCTCTGAATATAACTCAGCTTGAAGAGACAATTTCTGTCTCTGCTCATTGGTGCTTGTGGTGACAGGTAATAAGGACACCAGTTAACTGCTAACTGGTTAACTGTTTCTTTTTCTGCAATATTAGAGTATCGCAGAAAACCTCTCAGTGAGTTACAGTGAGTTTTTTTTTTAGAATTTAGTATATCAGGCAAAAGAACTTAAAACAAAGAATAATATTTCAAGAGTCAATTTGCAGTTGAGCTTCTGTAAAACATCGTGGTATAAGATACAACAGTGTTGCCATGATTGTCCTTCCACAGAACAGTCCATGTCTAGAAGTAATTTCTTCTCTTTGCCCTTAGCTTGTTCCACTCCCCCTCCTTTCTTGGAGACAAGGTCTCCTTATATAGCCCTTGGTCTGGAATTCTCTATGTAGATCAGGCTGCCCTCAAAAATCACTAAGGCTCATTTGCCTCTGGCTCCTGAGTGCTGGGATTGCGAGCATGAACCACTATGCCCAGATTCTGAACTATTTCTTGAAAAGGTTATGCTTGCACATAAAAATTATGTATCAGATGCTTACTGAGGGATACAGGTGTTGGAAACTTGAGAGTGTTTAAGGAAAGAGGATGATCAATTCTTTTCTTAGACTTTAGGCTGAAATATTAGTGGGTTTGTTAGCCTTTAGCCTGATGGGGAATTATGAGTCAGCTGAGCATGGGTAGACCAGCTAGCAATCAAAGATGGCCATTAGCTGTGGAATAATGGAGGCCATCGTGTGCTCTCAGAAACACAATTTTTACTTTGGAGTTAGTGGAGTGGTGCAGAGGCAAGTCAATAAATTGTTGAAGTAAATATCCAAATCACTTTAAAATTACTTTTAAAAAATTAAAGGAAAAGTTATGTGCATGTTTTGGTGCACTTTTCCTTAGTTTTCTTATTACTCTTTGATTTGGTAAGATGAAAGGCAGATGGAAAGAAAGATGGATTTGGGATAGGCTTTTCTGGGAACCCAGGACAGGTCCCTCAGCTTTCATCTTCTTCCCTTTGTCCTCCTTTGGGAGGAAAACACTTTTACTCTATCCTTCTATCTTCCCAGACGGGGGCTTGCAAATTAAAGTGACATGAGACAGATGAACAGGACGGAAAAGCTTTACTCATTTGCTCACAGAATTATCAAAAGAAGTAGTTGATAAATGGTTAAAAGTAGAGATTTAAATATGTAACCCAGAAAGGGCAAGGGCAAGGGGGAAGCAGCTACTATGCAACAAGAAACAATACATTTCTTTATAGAAAGACAAATGGATTTTTAAGTACACTAAGGGGAAGATAAGAAAGTTTATGATGCTTACTTATAAGGGTTCTTCATGGCCATGAAACTCTCCCGGGGAAGAAATTGAGGCAGCTTCTTTTCCCAGAAATTGCTGCTTTCAGTCAGATGTTTTGAGAGCCCATTTCTGCATTGTTGAACCTCAAGTGCCTATATCTGAAAGCAATCTTCACATGAATTCTGGGGTTCTGAGTGGATCTCCAGATCCTTTCAAACCTATGCCCAATCTTCAGTGACAACTGCATTTCTTTATGGTGCTTTAAAATGTTTTCATAGCAGGAGAATTTAATTATAATTACACAAAAGCCAACACCAAAAGTTGTAAGTGTTTGAGAAAGTTCACTGACTCTAAATTAGATGTTTATCACATTCTCTTTAGCTATCAACTTCTCCCCACTCTTACTCTATTCAGGCAAGTTCTCCTCTCTTGCTAGGAGTGATGGAGAGGGAGCTCCTTGTTCATTTGCTGTAGAAAATACCCAGAATTAGCCTCAATTGGTTTAACTGGTTGGTAGACCCACTTTTTTGCAGGTCATGGATGATAGGGATATTCGTATTAGCTAATCCAATTAGCTCACTCCTGAACCAAATTGTAGGCTCAACTCCTTTGAACCTTAAGGGTTTAAAGTAGATGAAAGATGGTTCCAGAAGAATAATTTTCTTACCAAGAGGTAAAAACTGATTTTTAATATTGCAACAGATTCTCCATATGATTAAAAAACCCCTTTGGTATATGGAAATGCTAAGATTTATGGTAAAGTTAGTACTTAGTGGCTATTGGGGATACAACATAATTCAGTGCCAATGAATCACGTTATATGTGTGAAGAATATAGTTGACAGCATCAGAATACCCTGAGAGAACAATCTACACCGTGCCAGAAGGTAACCACATTGAGCAGAAAGGGAATTAGTTTTGGAGAGTGAATACAGACTGCGTGGGCTATCCTAAATGCTACCGCATTGTGCACTTGAAGCTCACTAAGAGAATAGATCTGAAGGCTGGAGAGACGGCTCAGTGGTTAAGAGCACAGGTCACTCTTCCAGAGGAGACAGGTTCAATTCCCAGTACCCACATGGCAGCTCACAAATGTCTGCAGCTCCAGTTCCAGGGAGTCTGAACATAGACATCCATGCAGGCAAAACAGCAATAAAAATTGAGAATAGATCCGAAATAACCTCACTACAAGAACAAAAAGACCGAGAATGAGATGCTAAGAAGCTTGATTACAATAATAATTTCATAACATATACAAGACCAAAACATCATATTACTCTAAAAATGTATAATTTGTGTTTGTTAACTATGCCTCAATAAGGCTAGAAGGTTGGAAGTCTAGAAGGTTGGAAGTCTATGACCTGGATATTATCCCCTCTAGCCCAGCAAGCCCAACCGAACAAGTTTACATTTATAGTCACTGTATCACTTCTCCTGGTAACAGTCCTCCTGATTATTACTTGGCACTAAATGGGTTAACTAATGGAAGGGAGAAATGGATCTGAGCAGAAATTGTGGAATATATTGTGAGGTGGGCAGGGGTGCGCTTCCTATAGCCTTTATCAAAGTTGAGTCCTGGAGTGGGGCATTGTCTGATCAATAAGGTTTTATGGGCCTCTATGTGTCAAGCTGGGTGTGTGATCCTGGCAACCTCAGGGAGCTCATTAAGGAAGGTCTCAGGAGAAGTCACATAATTAACAAGACCTTTTTGAACTTAGCAAACTGGCTCTCGATATGTTTGTGTCCGCTGTCACGATCTGTCACTTGGAAAAGGTGATGGTGTTCCGCTTAGCTTTCTGCCTACGAAAGGTAATTGAAGAGATGGATTGATTCCCGTAACCGTCCAGGACCCTTTGTCACACTTCTCCACCACTGATTAAGTGTTTTGCCGGGCACACTCCCTCCTCTGCTTTGAGAAATAACTTTAATTAATGAAAATGAGACTAGTTCTCTCACAAAACCAGATCTAATTTCAGCTGAGATGACTCATATTTTTATCCTCAGCATTTATTAATGACTGTTTTCATCTGGCATACAGCAATTCCATGTGACTTAAACATAAAGAGCTGGTCTAAATAATAGCACATAAATCTATTTAATGCACATCTGACTCCAGTTGCAGTCATTATAACTTATTCATTTATTTCTGATTGTCATCATATTTCTAAGCAAGTGCTTAATGTCCTGCTGTGTACCCTGCCTGGTCCTGGGAACTGCAGATACAAAGATGATTAAGACGTGGTCTTTGCTCGCTGTGATAAGTCTTATAGGAAGATTTGTATATGCATCCCGAATGTCTGCAACAAGCTTGTGGCTGTTAGATAAGACAATTCCAACCATTTATATGTGTAGATTAACAGCCTGTCTCACCTTATTTCAACCTTTCTTCTCTTCTGTATCTTCAAATATGAGTATTTTTCTCCACTTATAATTTATGTCAACAGCCGCTCTTTGCCTCCCTTCGGTTTCGCTTCCTTCCCTCGTTTATCATCGGAACTATCTCTTGGCTTGTCTGTGCTGATATCACTGAATGTTTCTATTGCTCAACTTAGGCTTGAGTATCCAAGGGCACTAACCCATACTTACCTGTAGTGCTCACTTCATTCTATGGCTTGTTGATGCCTTCTTTGCCTCATTCTTTTGTAGGATGGAAACATGGGATGGGAGTAGGGGAAAGGAAGAAAGAGGCTATCTGCCAGTAGAATTACTGAGGTTTGTGTAATATTGTGCTTATACTTTTTTCCCAGTAATCTTTATTTATTTATGCTTTTTATACAGCCTTCTCTTTTGCCCTCTGATATATAGACATATATTTTGGTTAGGATGGTTAACGTTGAGTCTCGTTTGAATTCAGAACCAATTATTGCATTTATGGAGCATTAATAAATCCTTGATTGTGGTTGCCCATGGCAGTTTCCTCTCTTTTAGAGTCTGGCCTACAGGTTGACATAGTCAGATTATCTCGAAGAGACAGAATCTTTACAAATGTGTCTGTTTATATACCAATACCTGTATGCATGTCTTCTTCCTATATACTTTATAGCCTCTCTCCTTTCTCTATACATGTATGCATGTATGTATACTGTATGTATACTGGTACCAATGTATAGCTCAGTCTAGGTTTAAAGTCTCTACACCTCAGGGGCTGCTGGCGTGAGTTCTGTTTTTATGTATAGTGGTCCCTGAGATTCTAATGTCCGAGGACAGGAAGATGCTCATGAAGACAATGCCTCTTATCTTTCTTCCTCTTTGTATCTTCCTGGCTGCTTTGAGAGGAACAGCTTTTCACCATTGTGCCTTTCCACTGGTATTTTGCTGTCTTGCTACAGTCCTGAAAACAATGGGTCTCACCAGCCACGGACTAAAATCTCTGAAACAGTGGTCAAAATAAACCTTTCCTCCTTCAGGTTCCTTTTCTCCCCCTAATAGTGGTGGGAAGTTAGCTAACACATACACCGAGAGATGTGGTCCACTCAGAGTCACATGCTAATTAACTCTTTCTCCTATGTTCAACTTCGCAAGGTTTCTCTGACCTCCTAGTACCACCTTGGGGGCAAAGCCTTTAGTGTGTGGACCTTTGGGGAAGACACTATTCATATATAGACTATAAGGACATATATATTGAAGATTATGAAACAATGGGAACCATCTTTGGAGAGTAGCTACTCTAGCCTCCACCTGATTTCCAGTTGCTAAGGTGGGATAGCTGAGCCTTTCCTCCATCTTCATGTTGGCTCAGGCCTCTCCTGTTGACATGTCCTCTAGATAGTCTCAATAGCTGGGCATCCTGCATTTCACACTGTGCAGCTCTGGATGTCCAAATGGAATGTTTTGAGATGGAGGAACCAGAACCAGGCGGTTATTTTAAAAGCTGGAATCAGTATTGTGCCATTTTGGCAACATTTGATTGGAAATAAAAATTCATTAAAGCTGGCAAAGCCTGGTCCCCTGGAGACCTTATGACAAGGAAACTGACTTAATAGGTCAATTGAAGATAAAACAATAAGAATGGCAGTTCAGTATCCAAGTGGCCTCCATAGTAATGGGGACAGGGACTGTCTCTGACATGAACTGATTGGCCTGCTCTTTGATCACCTCCCCCTGAGGGGAGAGCGGCCTTACCAGGCCACAGAAGAAGACAAAGATGCCACTCCTGATGAGACCTGATAGACTAGGGTCAGAGGGAAGGGGAGGAGAACCTCCCTTTTCAGTGGACTGGGAGAGGGACACGGGTGGGGAAAAGGGAGGGTGGGATTGGGAGGGGAAGAGGGAGGGAGATACAGGGGGGATACAAAGTGAATAAACTGTAATTGATAAAAATAAAAATAATTATAAAAAAGAATGAAAATCAAAGGAAGGAAACTGATCCAATATGATCACATTGGGAAAGGAAGAAATAAAGAGGGCCAGTGACCCCTAATGCCCATCTTCAGAGATCTGACATGAAGTTTAAACTTAAAAGACAAGGACAAGAGTTACACATAACCAAATAATCCTGGTCAGGGTGTGGTTCCACCTATTATTTACCCATTACTGACACACCATGGTCTCTAGTTCTGGCTCCCTGTGTGTCCTGCAAGTTGTTAGCACATGTGAAATCTCTTTCTGGGGGACAAGCATCCTTTCTGGCTGGACCCTAACCTTTTCCTTACCAACATGAGATTCCTGGGGAGATTCCAATTCTTTGAGGTTTGCTGCCTCAATAGATAGCCAAAGGGAGAGGCAAAGAGTCTCTCTTGAAACTATCTTCTCTAGTGACGTCCTGTTGGGAAGGTTACTAGGATGGTAGGGGACCATATGAGGGCATGATGCCATGGTTTTTGGGAGTCACTGTTGAAGATTAGCTATTATTTAGGATAATGGCAATTTGGAGAGAGCAAGGATAGGATAGTAATCCCTAAAAGTCCCTAAATATGAAAATGTGAACATGCGTGTCGTCATTGTCTTCTGACAGGTAATTAAGAGAACACTTACTCTTTGCTAGGTGCAGTGATGTGGGGAGCACAGGAAATATAGGAAACACTAGGTCCCCCATCTCTCTCAAGTACGGCTATTGTATAGTTGTGTGACTTTGAGCAACTTCCGTCTCCTCTGGCTTTTCGTTTTCCATCTACAGAAGCTCTTTCTTATTTAAAATCCTAGGACATGTTGTCACCAGTCATATTATTTTATTCTTAGGTAGTTTTCAAGACTGAACTGAAATGGTACCTTTCATGCCGTATGATATGGACTAGTATGTTATTGGACTAGGGGTTGCTAGGTAGCTTCCCTTCATCACTGTTTATCTTCTTTCCTCTCTTTCCTCTCCTCTCCACTCTTATTCTCTTCTTCCTTCATTTCCTATCTATCTATCTATCTATCTATCTATCTATCTATCTATCTATCTGTTTATCTATCATCTATCTGTCTGTCTGCCTGTCTATGAAAGTGTCTTACTCTATATTCCAAATGTGTGCAGAACTCACTGTGTAGCTGGTCTCAAACTTACAGTAGTTGTCTTGCCTCAGTTTACCAAGTGCTGTGATTATTGGAATAAGCCACCATGTCTTAGTAAGTTAAAAAAATAATAAAAATCCTGGAGTGCTTTGCCATCCAACTGGAAAGTAAAGTGAGGTTTGTAGGATTATCTATTAAGACATTTATTTTTGTGGTCTACATTTAAAAGCAATGTTTATTTCTGCCCACATTTTGTTGGTCAGAACTCAGCCATGAGCCCTTTTATAACTGGAAATGTGGTTTAGCTATGTTATCACAAAAAGGGGTGTTGGACATTCTTGAGTAATTAGTCCTTTTGTCAAAAAGTCTTTGTTCCTGTGTATGGTATTTTGTTGCCTTTGGTATCTACACATCTGTGTGCTCATCCTGGCTTTTTTTTATTGCCATTTATTTTGTTTATGTCTGTGTCATTCTGGTTTTTATTTAAAGTTTATTAAAGAGCAAGTCTTAGTTTTAAAACTCATTACCACCAGACATACTTCTGTTTGATAGAAATTCCTTCTTTTTCTTTCTCAGCATATTTAAGCACAAAATGATCTGTAGGTTATGGTCTGAAAACGGGAACAAGTATTCTACCATTTGAGTGTTGTTCTCCATCTTGCTAGACCTCTTGTTTCCCCCTTACAAGTACCCTGTCATTACGAAACACAACTGCTTAAACTGGAGCTCACTCAGAGCAGTGGCAAACAGCATTAGGGATTTTCCAATGCTCACACTGTCAGACTGAGGAAGCTGAAGAGAGGTGTTGTAGAAACGAGACAAAACTCATTTCCAGGAAGAAAACAGCAACCGCATCGCCAGATCGTGTCAACTCCGAGGAGAAAGACCGTCTCTGCGGAGAACGACGGAGCTCTGGTGCTGTGCCCTGCTGAACTGAACTCTCCCATCTGTCGCTCTTTGATAAATGAATTTCAGTAAAACACATGAGGATGAAAAAAGACTAGGAGACACCAGAGTTTAATAAAACTTTGTGTCTATCAGACAGCGTCTTGTTTCTGGCAAAGCTTTGGGTTTAGTAATTGGCTTAACTGTGAGTTATTGTGATGAAGAGCAAAGCCACTGTCTACAGCAGAGGAGAAAATGTCAGAGTTGAACTGCAGATCTTAAGCCCAACTGTGATCGCAGACTTAGATTATGAAATGGAGTTGAAAGGGGGCTTTTCAAGCTAACAATGAGGCTGTTTTATTCCAAAGGATGCTTTCTGTCAAACATTTCTCCCAACATGGTAATTTGATCTCCCCTCATTTAATCTTACTTAATCTTTCACTTAAAAATTTCTACCAAGATTAGAAATTTTTAAGATTACTACTAAGTTGAACTTTGAATCAAAAGCTACAGAATTTTCACTGTTATCATAAAATCAATATATTCTTATTATGCAAAATTGTATAATGCTGAAAAACAGGCAAGCAAATGAGATGTATTCAGTATTGCTATGGATATCCACAGTTCCCATTTTGGAGTTTGTTTTACTTAATATAGATACAAATTTTATCAAAGTTAAGCAGCTACAGCTATGCAATATATGCCATTATGTATTTTGTTTTTTCTTCCATTGCATTTTTATTGTTGCACAATTAAGCCCTGGATGTCACTGCCAAGATCACAGAACTAGCATTTTAAATCTCACTACAGATTACATAGACATGATTTTAAATAATATTTTATGACTTTAAAATAAATCACTATTTCTGTAGAGAACTTAGAAACTACAGAAAGACAAGGGAAAGGGTCACTAATAGTCTAGGATCTCATTTGCCATTTAATTATTATTATTTTTTGAATGTGGTTAGCTTGTAAATTTTTATTTTTATTTTTTTTTGGCTTTTGATTTTTAGAGACAGGGTTTCTCTATGTAGCCTTGGCTGTTCTGGAGCTCACTCTGTAGACCAGGCTGGCCTTGAACTCACAGAGATACGCCTGCCTCTGCCTCCCTGAGTGTTGGGATTAAAGGCGGGGGCCACTTGGCTGTAAGTGTGAATTTTTAATGGATGAGTTTGTAACTCATATACTGATTTACATTCTGTTTCTAGCATCTAATAATGCAATGGTAGAACTTTCCTATGTTAGGTAAAAACTCTCCGTAAATAGGGCCAGAGAAATAGCTCAGTGGTTAAGATCACTGGTTGCCTTTCCAGACGACCTGGGTTTGATTCCCAGCACCCAAATAACAGCTCATAGACATCTGTAACTCCAGTTCCAGGGTACACCGTTTTCTGGTTCTGTGGGCACTACCTACACTCTGTGAACAGACATATCTGCACCTGTGCACATAAGCACAATATTTAGGAAAGCTCTCTAAGCTGGGTGCTGTGGCACACGTTTGTAATCTCAGCACGTGGGGAGGCAGAAGCAGGAGGATCTCTGTGAGTTCAAGGCTACCCTGATCTACAAAGTGAGTCCAGGACAGCTAAGGCTATAGAGAGAAACCCTGTCTCAAAAAACAAACAAAAAAAGCTTCTTGCAAGTGAAATTTTAAAACTTTATAAAATTTTATCATGTGATAAGCTACCCAATCAATGTTCTGTTGATAAAGTAATATGATACTTAGACTGATGAACACACACATATGCATATATATATATATATTCCTAAGAGTCCAAAGACATGAAAATACCGTTCACATTCCAGGACACTGGTACTTGTTTGCCTTTTTTTTTTCTTTTTCTTTCTTTTCTTTTTCTAAACCAGCAACGAATGTGTGCTTGTTTCACAGTGTGGGTCTACATTTTGTTACTTAAAAAAAAAAAAAAAAGTTGATACAAATGTAGATGAGAATCGATGTAAAGTCATTCTGATCAAGCTGATTTGGGTACATAGGTCCAGTATCCTGGCAACTTGAGCTACATGAATCCTATGACCTCTGTCCCCTGTGGTCAGAAGGACATTGCATGCTCTGGTCTCTCTTTCCATAAACATTTTTGTCTGTGACAATCCTTTCCTGGAACTAGGAAAATTAATGTAAATAAACGATGTCTCCTGAATTTACAAATGGGCAACTCACTCTTGTATGCACAGGCATGTGGCTGTGTTAAGTTGTTGAGTTTTCTGGTCTTTGGTGACCAGGGATAGACTACTGAATTCCTGGGCTAGCTACCTCTGGCTAGGAAAAGATTCTTAGCCAAAAACACATCATTTTTATACAGTTATATCAAGGAGACCTAAAAAATGAGAGAATCAATAGACACCCTATCTCGGAGGAGGGAAAAATCTCTCAGCATCCTACCTCTAGACAAAGAACTGCTTGGAGTGGGAGAATTAATCTCTCCCGGGGGTTACCCAACACAGAGTTGTCCATCCTGAAACCATATACACACAACAACAAAAACAGACCCAGAAGGTTACATTTCTATATCTGTGCATCTATACGTAACAAGAATAATCAAAGAAAATGAGACTATCAATTTGAGAGTAAGGGGAGGTTGGGAGGGACTGCAGGGAGGGAAGGGGAAGTGATGTAATTACGTTTCAATTAAAATGTATACAAAATAACAGTAGAAAAGAGAACATAAAGTTGGTTGTGAGACGGGATGGGGGAGCGAAGGGAAGTTAGAGAGAGGTAGTGGTGGAAAGCTGTGATCGATATACAGTGTACAAATGTCTGAATTTTTCAGGGAATAAAAACATTATTAAAAATAACCCAAAAGACATAGATTGCAAGGCATGGGAACAGTAGATGGTGCTCCATGACTTCACATCCCCTTCTAAGGAAGGGCGGAACACTTGCCAGTTGTATTCAAGACAGTTGTATCATGTTTTTGGAACTCTCACCTTTCTTTGGAGG
The DNA here is from genome assembly GCF_907164565.1 of Psammomys obesus. NCBI lineage: Eukaryota > Metazoa > Chordata > Mammalia > Rodentia > Muridae > Psammomys > Psammomys obesus. Next base: position 27,235,968 of record NW_026593286.1, on the reverse strand, counting down.
TAAGTATGACTATAAGATGTTTGTATGTGTACCAAGTTGACAAAAAGGTGGACTTGGGATGATTCATTTTATAAGCATTTTTCTGGATGTGTCTATGATGGTATTTCTGGATGAGCCTAACTTGAGTATGTATAAGGAGTTAAGCAAAGTACTTTCCCTTATGATTTTTCTATTTAATCTGTGGCTGGAATCTCCTGTGAATAAGGACTTATGGCTGCTTGTCTACTTGAACTAGCACAATGGTGTAGGCTTCAGATTTGATTACGACATCGGCTTTTCTTGGGCTCGAGGCTGCCACTTTCCAGATAGTATTGATGCCGCCGGCTCTCCTGGCTCTCAGACTTTTGACTTAGAGTGGAACCGTGCATTGGCTCTTCCAGGTCTCCATTTTACTGACTAAGATAACCTTTATAGTCTTGTGAGATAACACTTTAGCATTGGTTCTGTTTCTTTGAGGAATTCTGACTCTCCGTAGTGCTATTTTGAGGAACTAAAATTGCCAGAGCTGGAGGAGCTCAGGTTAGAGGCCAGCCAGGGTGACACAATGAGACCCAGTGTCAAAAAACAAATCCCCCAACCAAACCAAACCAAACCAAACCAAACCAAACCAAACCAAACCAAACCAAACCAAAC
>NW_026593286.1:27234943-27235325 GCF_907164565.1 Psammomys obesus | reverse complement strand
ACCAAACCAAACCAAACCAAACCAAACCAAACCAAACCAAACCAAACTAAGCAAACACAATAGTAACAAAACTGCTAGAGTTAGAGTTTAGTGGTTTTTTTTTTTGTGTGTGTGTGTGTGTGTGTGTATGTGTATGTGCATTTGCATATGTATGTGTGAGACAAGTGTGTGCATGCGTGTTGAGGTCAGATGATGACCGTGGGTTCCTCAAGTGCTGCCCAGTTTTGTTTTTGAGAATTTTGTACAGTGCATTTAGGTCATATTTATGTCACCACCCAAGCTCTTTTCAGATATACCTCCTTCCCTACCCACCCAATTTGTGTACTCTTCTTTTCTTTCTTTCTTTCTTTCTTTCTTTCTTTCTTTCTTTCTTTCTTTCTTT